>NC_134878.1:62744140-62761640 GCF_041734735.1 Babylonia areolata | reverse complement strand
AAAAACAAAGGTTGATGCCGAACCTTGAATAAAACCCAGTGCGCTGTTCAATCATATAATACTGACAAGAACAAGAACAAGAACGAGAACAACAACAACAACAACAACGACAATGATAATAATAATAATAGTGATAATAATACTCATTATGATGATGATGATGAAAATAAATAGTTGTGATGATAATCACGACAACAACACATAAATGAAATTAAAAAAAAAGAAAAAAAGATCAACATAAAATGACACAACTGCTTGACGACCGGCTCGAAGCTCAAGTTACAGTACCACAAGATCAAAAGATTCACAAAATCACAAGATGATTTATTGTCCTTAAAAAGTAGATACTTGGTGTGGTGGCACACAGTTAAATCCAAAATAGTACAAATATAGATATACATAAGCCATCCACGTGACTGTAAAAAAAAAAAAAAAGGGGTGGGGGGTGGGGGGTGGGGGTGGGGAATGGGGGGGGGGGGAGGGGGAATGCAGAAGAAGAAGAAACCCGCTTTTCTCAAGTAAACAAAGTATCCTCCCTTATGAAAAATACGAGTACTTCGTGGAGTGGGCAGTGTCAGGTGTCTAGGCCTTTTATCTTTGCGGTGTTTGCTTTTTGGTCCAGCTGACCACACCTGGCCATTCATTTCAGGGCTGACAAAAAAAAAAAAAAAGAAAAAAAAAGGGTACAGAAAATGAAGCCCAAGAACGGTCATTATTTGTGCAGATAAAACATAGGACATGCCTCTCGTGTTGACCATTCCGTCAATTTTCCAATTTTTTTTTGTATCCAGAGAAGAACAAATCTGATCTGAATATAAAATTATACACAGTAAACAGGACTGTACATAACAGAAGGTATACAAAAACCAAAACATGCCAACGGGAACCTCACATATCCCAGGTGAAAAAAAAGAAGAAGACAACATAGTAAGAATGTCCAATCATTTTCGGGTCCACAGAGACAGAGACAGAGAGAGAGAGAGAGAGAGAGAGAGAGAGAGACAGACAGACAGACAGACAGAAACAGAGACAAAGACAGTGATACGGAGAAAGAAAACGAGAGAGACAGATTGAACGAGACTGGACGAGAGAGAGAGAGAGAGAGAGAGAGAGAGAGAGAGGAAAAACAATGTGACCACCTCTCCCTCCCTTCCCCCTACCTCCCTCTCTCTCTTTCCCCCCCCCCCCACACCCCCCCCACAGCCCCCCCCCCCCCCCGAACCCCACCCCCCCACCCCCCTCCGCCACCCCACTCCCTACAAATTTATCTTCCGTTGATGCTTCCAGCAAACAGGACGAACATTCATTAATTAAGGATCAGACCTCACAATCAGGAACACAGCACGGCCACACACAAGGGGGCCACAACTCCAATCAACCGCTACAGTACAGTCCCCTGAACCAGATTCGGATGAAAGAGCACTCGTCCGAAGGGACGCCACCCTGGTGTTTTATCAAACAAAAGCAGCAGCGGCTAACAAAGTCCTGTCGGTAAAAGCTGATTACGGACCAAGTATTGTTCTAATGTCAAGTGCATATGCTTTAGTAACCTGAAAATTAAGCATACAATTTTTTATTTATTATTTTTTTAATTTTAATTTTAATTTTACTGTATCTTGATGAAGCCTTATGTACACGAAAGTGTGTCTTCACAAGTGACTGAGAACGTTTTTGACTTTTTGCATTCATTATCAGTTGTTTCGCTTGTCAGTTTAACGACTTCTCTTTTATGAAGTCCTTTAAGTAATTTCCTGTAATCGTATTTAGATTTTTTTTTTTTCAAATTTCACCCGCATTTCACTCTCATTTGCCCAGTTTTCCCCAACCCTCCATTCATTCACATCTCCCATCGCTTCTAACCGATGATACTCAAATGTATTCATAAATACTTTAACAAAAAATGTCTTCAATCACCGATATATGTGACGGAACATTAACCCACTCAGTACGGCCAGTCCTCTCTTCTCCTCTACACAGACCCCTTGGATGGATGTCCAGTGGGTGTCTGAATGACCCAACCTTTAGCTTCCGTCGTCAGAATTGTGGTATTCTTTGTCCACATTCACGTCTTCAGTATAAGAGCTTTCCGCTTGCAATATTTTGATGATGGTAATTGGGGTAAAACGCTGTTAACGTCGTCTCTTTCGCCGTTCGTATGGAAAGAGTTAAACAAACTTCATCCTCCTGTCAGTAAAAGCCTGGATGACATCGTGCCGTACAGTTCCGGGTATGGTGCAGTGTATCACCTGGACATGACACCCAACACTGCTTTCAGTCCGTACGCTGGAGTTGGCGAAGAAACGTTCCAGTTTATGAGTTTTTCATGGCAGACTATTATATATTTATTTATTAATTTATTCATTTATCTATTCATCTATTTATTCATTTCTTTCTTTCTGTCTTCATTCATTTCTGTCTTCTTCTTCTTCTTATTGTTGTTGCTGTTACTGTAATAAATATGATATATGTGTATTTTTTTCTTTTTTGTTTTAGATTTTTGTTGTTGTTGAAAATGAAGACATTTTCGCAAGGGATCATGTTGGGGTAGAAATAGAACGACTCCGTTCGATTTCCCCCAAAGACTCATTGGGTGTTATTTCGGGGCCAGCAGAACTCGTCAGTGTAGTGTTATGGGAGTGTATTGTTAGAAGCTGCCAAAAAAAACAGAACTCCACCCTTCTTTCACCAAGTCACATCTTCAGTCTGTGCTTACTGGTTAATTGAATTACGTTTTGGACAACAAGGTGATGGAGTCGTTTCAGGACAAGGGTTTAACTCTCTCCATACGAACGGCGAAAGAGACGACGTTAACAGCGTTTCACCCCAATTACCACCATCAAAATATTGCAAGCGGAAGGCTCTTATACTGAAGACGTGAATGTTGACAAAGAATACCACAATTCTGACGACGGAAGCTAAAGGTTGGGTCATTCAGACACCCACTGGACATCCGAGGGGTCTGTGTAGAGGAGAAGAGAGGACTGGCCGTACTGAGTGAGTTAAGCCTTCCCGGAGCTGACTATCTCTGCTAGGATCAGTTTCAGGCTTTCCCCAAAATGACTTCGTGGAGTTGACGTTGTGGAGGGAAGGGGGTCGTTCTGGGGCATCACACCGGCGTCGTGTGTTCGTTTTGCGAACGGGGGGGGGGATCAATGTTTTTATGATTTGTATAACGGCTGCTTACTCTTGTAAAGGCGTCACCTAAGATCGATATTATCACTTGCAACAAATCAGTGTTTTTCTTTCCGTATATACATGCGAAAGAGAGGGAGAGGGAGAGGAGAGAGAGAGAGAGAGAGAGAGAGAGAGAGAGAGAGAGAGAGAGAGAGAGAGAGAGAGAGAGAGAGAGAGTATACGTATACAATATAATATAATATGATATGTATGTATGTGTGTGTATGTGTGTGTGCACGAATGCGGGTGAGGTCTGGGTGGGGATGGGGGATGATTTCTGATCACTGTATCATCATGAATTAACCAGTTTTCCATAGTTTTTTTTCCCCCTTTGTACTCTGTAAATTCTTACTTCCTCTCTGTATGAGGTATATGTGTTTATCTGTCTTCCGAGGCGTTGTTTAACCACTTAACTGCTGAACCGTGGTGAAATGAAATCAGGGCTAAAGGAATGGAACTCGCCAATTACTGCTGTATGTACTTTTAAGCAGTACAATTGATTTTCGCGGAACAAAAAATGATACAGTCCCAAATGAAGAATGATGACAGATATCCCAACCTGTTAGGTAAGTTGTTACCATTGTGAGATGACAGCCTCCGTTGTCGGACGGGCACACTCCTCAGCAGCAGTCTAGGGGTTAATGAATACCTCTGAAGCTGAATTTTTGTAGGATAGGCGATTATGATCGGCATCAGTAGCAACTAATAGGTGTTTAAAATAAAAAAAAAAATTCTATTCTCTCTCTCTCTCTCTTCATTCTTTCATAAGCAGTTTATTGACACTATAGCTAATTGATTGATTGATTTATTTATCATTTATAGTTATCTAGTCATTTGCGGGTGGGATGAGCTTGTGGCGAGGACGGGGAACAGAATAATGGTGCGCTTCAGGAAGGAATTCTGTTTAAATCAATGTCCCGCCATGATACGAAGACAGTGGACTACACTGTCCTTATTCCTTTTTTTTTCAGATCTGTCCCAGCACGCATATGGAACCTCCCAGCACCAGGCAGCCAGGTCCAGCGGGCGTCTCCAGCCTGCTCCGACAACACTAATGACGAGACCTAGCTTCGAACAGAGGACAGGGTGGTGGAGGTCAACAGGTCACGGAAAGGACTGGCTTCCTCGGGGCACGCGACATGCACGTGCAGGAAAGGACTGAGACAGGAATGACGTTGTGACAGCGACAGGATTACAGACCAGTCAATCGTTTCCATGGTATTCAATACATTTTCATCTTTTATCTTTTGTTGCTTATAGCCCAGCAAATCATACAGGGACTATTACCAGGGACGAAAAACAGTAAATACAGGTCCTGTAAAACCTGTAAAAAACAACAACACACATACAACACACTGTCCAGAAACCAGTCAAACCATAATCGTTTTTGACGTCGTCATAAATTGTCCAGTGACGCTGGTATAAAGTGGGACGGAAACTAATGGAGACCAAAACAGCAGTTAACTGCGGCAATACCACTGAAGCAACATGACAAACATTGCTGGTACAGCAGGCTAGTCCGCCCGAGGATGTCTTAGTTCTTCCCCAAAGGTGTGATAACAGGCATTTACATTTCTACAACAACAGGCATGTTCGATGGATAAACTTTGTTCGTAGGTCGAGCCTGATCCTGTCATCCGGTCCCTGATAAATCACAGATTTTAACTGATTAAAGAAATAAATAAAGATAAGAAAAAAGCGGGAAAGTGAAACTCGTTTTTTTAAAACACACACACACACACACACACATACAACACACACACACACACACACACACACACACACACACACACACACACACACACACACACACACACACACTCACTCCTCTTTTTCAACGTTCAGACGAATCTCTCTTTTTTTTTATCTTTTTTTTTTGTCAGTGACTTCTTCTGACGTCATGAAAAACGACGTCAGCCTACCGCGGACCCTGACTGACCTCAGCAAGGACCTCATCCCCACCAGCAAGCCACAGCCACAGCGCAAAAATGACGGGCACACAAACAACAACAACAACAACAACAACAATAACAACGCGGCCACCTTCCCACAAAGAAAACCCATCTCCCCCGTCGTCAAAAAACGCCCAGCTGACGGCACCACCACAACCACCACCACTCCTCCTGATGTCGTCAGTGAAGACGTCAGCCAGGCCACGACTCGACCTTCCAACAACAACCACCAGCTGCCTATCCAAGGGGAGAAACCCCACGACCTCCTTCGGAGGCTGTACGGGTTGTGGCCCGAGCAGCTGTCTCAGTCCTACCGACCCCACGCGGTCGCCGACCCGGAAGCCTCCGCCGACGTCAACTTCCGCTTCCTGCGGAAGTTGCAGCAGCCGGGGGCGGCGGCAGGGGCCGGAAGTCACGTGGGGTCCCCGGCGGGTCTGGGTCTGGGTCTGGGGAGGGTGAAGGCGGCGGGGGTGGTGGTGGAGACCGTCTTTCACCTGGGCAAGCAGGCGCGCTTCAACTTGAGCCTGAAGCGGTGAGGAGTGTGTGTGTGTGTGTGTGTGTGTGTGTGTGTGTGTGTGTGTGTGTGTGTGTTGTAGTCGTAGTCGTAGTAGTAGTAATAGTAGTAGTAGTAGGGGTTGTGTGTAGTAACATTAGTAGTAGTAGTAGTAGTTTAGGTTGTGTGTATGTGTGTGTGTGTGTGTGTGTGTGTGTGAGAGAGAGAGAGAGGAGAGAGAGAGAGAGAGAGGGTAGAGGGAGGGAATTGATTGATTGAATGCGAAGAACAAAACACAAAATCAAAGAAAGTAATTATCTCACACACATACTCGCACACACGCAGGTACACACACACACACGCACACACACACACACACACACACACACACACACACACACACAGGAATCTAGAAATCCACAATACCCATCATTGTGATTATTTTGCCGTCCATTTCGTGGAAGGGAGACAACTTGTTCCCTTGCATTTCCGTAACAATATACAGTTGTGTCCCTTGAGCACAAACTTTGTTGGAGGGGAAGTGCAAGTTACCAACTAAAAATGAACATACTTCACTTTGCAGACCCATTTTGTGAGGTTCTGATCAATATTGATATCTCCACATAACTATACGCTAAAGATGAACGCGCACGCGCGCGCACACACACACACACACATACACGTGCGCACGCATACACAATGAGTGAACACTTTTTCGTCCACACTGCCAGTCCTGCTGCAAAGAATGAGGATATACAGTCAATCCCTATAACACACACGCACACACACACACACACACACGCACGCACGCACGCACACACACACACACACACACACACATATATACCTTACACACTCTCTCTCTCTCACTAACACACACATACACACACACATACACACACACGCACACACACATACAAACACATACGGGCGAAGTACACACTCACATGCGCGCGCGCACATAATACACACACACACACACACACACACACACACACACACACAGAAGTATAAGGACGAAAACCAATCGCTTCGCCAATAGCTTTTTCCCTAAAGCAGTCAATGCCCTGTCTCTCGAACAAATCAAGTATAATTAATAAAATTGTGCAATCAACAACCATCTACCTGATGATCTAATCATCAGCTCCATCCACATGTAATATGCGGCTTCTGTTCTAACGTGTGTGTGTGTGTGTGTGTGTGTGTGTGTGTGTGTGTGTGTGTGTGTGTGTGTGTGTGTGCAATGCATGCATGTGTGAGTATGCACAAGTGTTTATTTTGATATGCACTTGTATGTATCCTAATTTCTACTGTATCTGTGTTTGTGTATGATTTTCGATTTATATTCGTACCTTGTCATGTACTATTCCCCCCCAATATTCCTTGTGACCCCGGTACACTTGGTAGTAAAGACATTCTATTATTTACAGCACTCTCAGTAGAGCCATCTGTGTAGACATGGGTCCATCTGTCACATGGAAAGTCTCGGTCCAGCATCTCAAGGGTCAAGTTCCTCAGTTCTGCATCGATGTGGCTGTCCTTCCTGCCTACTCCAGGAACATGGAGGACTATGTTCAGCTCCTCTGACTTCCACTCCTTCCTCATAGTCCTGTAGGGATTCCACCTGTTGTTGTTGGGGAAGCAGGACACTAGAAAGGTGTCGTTGGTTCGTCTTTACAAGGTGGTTCAGACTTTGTCTCTTTAACCTGTTCCTTGTTGGTTCCTGGAGCCTGGCATGCAATGGATGGGATGACAGTCTCTTCATCTTTTCTGCTTGATGCAGGATGTGTTCACTGCGCTGTTCGTCCAGTGGGTGCAGCCGTGTCGTCTTTTCCATTACAGAGATGGGCACTGTTTTCATTCCTCCTGTTAGTACTAGCCAGAGCCCAACATTTTGGACCTGGGTGAGTCCAGGTGTTGAGGCATGCTCGAGTTGGGGTCTCACAGAACCTGTGTACACCTAGGTCGGGATCTTTGCGTTTGCTCCCATATAGTGCCAGCAGGTTTTTTTCATCACAGCCACCTTCGTCACTGCCCTGGCTTCTATGTTGCTGATGTCGGGAGACCAAGTCAAACTTCACGTCAATCAGTGGACATGAATTCACAACCCCCTACAAGGGCCGTAAAGGGCTGCGGGACCCTGTAATCTGTTTACAGACGTTCACGCTCCATTCAGCTGCCTGGTTATGATATCAGCTCTTTTCTGTGGTACGGTGTTCTCTGTCCCCCACGCCTACACAGTCTGCAATCAAAAGCAGGACAGGAATAACTGTGGATGAATGATACCTTTGGAAAATACTGCTTCATGGACCAGTGCACACTTTTATTCTCAGCCTCGGGACGATTTCAATGTATAATGATCGCATTTTTTTTCTTCTTTCTTTATCCCTCTCTCTCTTTTTTTTTTCACGCTGCCTGTCTTAGAGAGAGACAGACACAGAGGGAGAGAGAGAGAGAGAGAGAGAGAGAGATGGCGCGTCGCGTCTGTGTGTGTTCGTTTGATTTCGTGTACAATAGTAACATCAAAGGATTCTTTTTATCTATTTCCCCAAGTCCATTTTCTTTTTTATTCGAAAACACAGCTGGAGAATACAGATCCCCTTTTGATATATTGTCGTTAGATTTCTACGCTATACATAAATCTGCGTGAAATGTAGTGACTTTACATGTTTTTAAATGACGAAATCACGTGAATTGAATAATACGCATTACCTCGACACTCTCCATGCCATAAGCATGGCTGTACTAAATCTTCCCTAACTTAACATTTTACGGATCAAACCCGCTGGTGGGAGCAATAATCAGGGCTTCTAATGAGTTGAAAATCTTGGGGTCCCAGGTACTCTTTTACTCTTTTTGGAGGGTGGGGTGTGGTGGGGGTGGGGAGTGGCGTGGGCGTTTCGGACATTCTTCAGATGTACACTCTAATGCCGAACCCTCAAATCAGATCTGATTTGCTGCACACATACAAAGGCAAGCCCATCTTCCAGTCATAATCGTCTTGGCTTCTGGGTCAAGTAGTACAATACTTTGTAGAGGACGATCCCAGCGTCAGGCTGAAGCACCGAAAGACGATTTTCACTCTGGTTGTGTGATCCTTCTACAACGTTTCAGGACGTCCCAAGGGACCCGTTCGAGGATCAGGCATGCGTCCTGACCATTTCCAAAGTGACGTGTATTGATGCATCTCAGAAGCTGTAATAATTAAGTGTTGATCTGTCCGGTGCCCTTACCGATTCCCCTGTCCTTCAGGGAGTGCTTTTCGTTCGTTTTCTGAGCACTCTGGGTACGATCTGTCCGATGACGTTGGGGCGAATCTGTCCAGGGCAGCAGACATTCAACAGCACGTGCTGAGCAGCAAATATCAGCAGATTAACTCTCTCCATACGAACGGCGAAAGAGACGACGTTAACAGCGTTTCACCCCAATTACCATCATCAAAATATTGCAAGCGGAAGGCTCTTTATACTGAAGAGGTGAATGTTGACAAAGAATACCACAATTCTGACGACGGAAGCTAAAGGTTGGGTCATTCAGACACCCACTGGACATCCTGAGGGGTCTGTGTAGAGGAGAAGAGAGGACTGGCCGTACTGAGTGAGTTAAAGCAGCAGATAACTCAGCAGCACAGTTATTCGAGGCATTTCAGATCTTGTGTGTTTCCCAGTGGCGACTTAAAAGTAGCGTCTCTGCAGAGGGAAGATGTTTAATATATTCCGTTGTACATCGGAGTGGTTTGCAGCTTCTCTGGAAGCAGACGAGCAGGCGGTTAACCAGCAGCCTGGTTTTGAAAGGTTAAAGATTCCGCAGCCTTTTACAGTCATCAGGGCGGTGAATTCATATCCACTGTGGCTAGGGCTCGGCACAGTAAGGCGGGGCCCAGTCCTCTCTTTCCGCCGTTTTAACCTTACACAAGATACCCATTCAATCCTGGGTGGAGTCAGGAAAATCTTCCCCCCCCCCCCCCCGCCCCCGTTTCCTTTGATATAATTATGAGTAAGCTTCGCAGTTTTTCATACCCGAGAGCAATTAAATGAGCCTTTCCCGTCATATAAAAACCCCCCACAAACAAATAAAAAACAAAAACAAAAAAACAAACCAGTTATGCAAGTTGCAGTCTTCTCTCTTCAAACGTGTGCGGTGTTTTGGAAGTATATATTTCCAGCATTGACAATGATGCATTTAAAAAGTCAAGATCATAATCGATGTGTCATTTGCAGATGTTAAAGTGGGTAGTTAAAACCTATGGAACAATGCTATTGTTTCTCATTTATTATTTTCCAACAGGTTTTTTGAAATTGTCTGTTGTGCGTATTGAAAAATATATAATCCGCTCAGCATTTGTCCATAGTTTGTTCATTCTTTTTTCAATAGAGGTATTATTCTTTCTGGTTTTGTTTTCACGGTTTATTATTATTATTATTATCCCCCCCCCCCCTGTTTGTATAGTATCAAACTCTTTTCTCACTTACTTTTCTTATCTTGAAATACTTACTTTTCTTATTTTTAAATGGGCTCGGTTTCGTTTACGCCACATATAAAAAGTTTTTTTGTTTTTTTTGGTTTGCTTGTTTGTGTGTGCGTGCGTGCGTGTGTGTGTGTGTGTGTGTGTGTGTGTGTGTGTGTGTGTGTGTGTGTGTGTGTTGTGTGTGTGTGTGTGTGTGTGTGTGTTTTGTCAGACGTTCACTCTTGGACAGATAACAGTTTATCGCTGAGAAGTCCAGTGATTACAGCTGAAAGGACTGACGTATCAAGCCCTGAAATAGCCGCTTTGCCTTGGGCTTGGCTGCAAGCGATATGACTTGAACTGGCTTCTCGTCACCATCAAGCCGTATTGTGCATTCTGTTTGTATTGCTCATTGACAAGACATCCTGACCCATGGTACCACCTGTTGAATGATACCGTTTGTGTTTCACAAACACACACACACACACACACACACACACACACACACACACAGAGCCACCCACACAAATTGCCTTTTAGCCTGAATGGTTAAATGGCAGACCCATTTAATATGACACATATGTAACAAGACATTTATATCTACAAATAAAGGAAAAACTTCCCGCCCCTGCCTGTCTAATTCCTATTTTCATCCCTCTCCTAAATGTAGCATTCAAACGACCTGTTGGAATGACGTTTGTATTTTATGATTGTGCACACTGTGTTAAAGATAGTTTACACTTCGTGGGCCATGATAATTATACGAATACGAATAATATTACATTTTTCACCTAGATATGACACTCAAACGACCTGTTGGAACGACGTTTGTATTTCATAATTGCTTTTCACCGTGTCAAAGATAATTTATACCTCATGGGCCCTGATAATTATTATGAACTGTGTTGTATTATGTTCATGTGCGCCCATATACCTTGTCGTTTCCTCAAAATCATCCACACGCCAGCACGCTATAGTTACACTTTCAGTATCATATTCATGTTCTAAACCCCACGTTTTTTTTTTGGTGTGGTTTTTATTCTCTTTTAATGGTACATTTCTTTGTCTTGTCTTGTCTTGGCTTGGCTTGTGTTCAAATCATCAAAATACTAACGGCCGTGTAATCATAATTATTTGAATTTCGCTTCTCATTTGCATGTATCTCTGCTACGTTTTCTTCTTTCTGAAATCACACTTGTCTTGTCTTGTTTTTGCCTTGTCAATGCGTTGTCTTAAAAAAACAACAACCCCCCCCCCCCCGCCGTCGCCCCCCAACAAACAACACACACACACACACACACACACACACAAAAACAACACCAAAGTTACACCTTTGGGGCATCATTTTCATGCAGTTTCATGTCTCTAGCAATGCATTTTTCCACAACCAGATATACAGACCACCACGGGTTTTTGTTCTGCTTTTTTTTTTTTTTTTATTTCTCTCATAAAAAGAAGCATGTTTTCTTTCTTGTCTATGCCTTGCTCTCGAATCATCAAAGCACCAGTGCGCTATAATAAAGCTTTCGGGTATCATGTACACCCCTATAAGATTTTCCTTTTTCTTTTGATATAACTTGCCTTATCCGATCTTGTGTCTCGACTTGTCCTCATATGATCAATACACCAACGCACTGTAATTACACCTGTGGTTTTTTTTTTTCCCTAAAATGAAACTTTTCCTGTCTGGTCCTGAAACCATCAAAACACGTTATAATAATAACACGTTCAGGTTTAGCTTCGGTCCACCCAATCCCTCTGCCGCCCCCCCCCCCACCCCCCCCCACACACACACACCACCCTCCCCCCCTCCCTTCCGCCATCCCACCAACCCCTCCCCTGCCCTCCCAACCAAACCCCATCCTGTCATAAGAATCTAAATCCGAATATACCTGATCTGGATATACCTTTCAATTTACATGCAGTCCACTTTCAACGCTTCTCAGCCCCCCCCCCCCCCCCGTCACCCCCAATTCCCCGCCCCCCCCCTCCCTCGAACAAACTATCTTATCTCACGCTTCTGAGACACCTCTTATCTCACCAGTTTGTTCTGCTACAATGGCCAAGCTGTAGAAGAACCGAAGAAAAAACAAAAAACAACAAAAGACACGCATGAGTTCTTCTCACGAAAACTAGGAAGTTGGGAGGGACGAAATAAGAGGGAAGGGGGATAGGAGAGAGAGAGAGAGAGACAGAGACAGAGAGAGCTGGAGGGAGAGAGGAGGAGAATGATTTGCAGGAGAAAGGTGTAGACGGCTTCTTGACAAAAACGTATACTACGGTGAGGGGAGGGAGGGAGGGGGAATGGGGTGGGGTGGGGGGGGGGGGGTGGGCGGCGGCAGGTGGGGTGGTAGTAAAGAAATTCGCGAAGCCGAAGTCTTTGTCGTTTTGTTTGTCTATATGTTATGTGTCTGTCTGTCTTAGGCATAGAGAAATAGAGAAATATGCGCACACCCACACTGACACACACACCACACACACACACACACACACACACACACACACACACACACATTCCTACTCCTCCCAAACTTTTTTTTTTCAACTCGAAAATCATGCTGATTTAAAAAACAAACAAACCTTTTTTGGTTTTGGTTTTGTTTTCAGAAATCAACAAGCATTCGGGATGCAGAAGTGACACCCCTCCACCCCCCCCCCCCTCCCAAGCAAATGGAACTGCTTGAACAGACAGACGCGAACACTGCCCCTGAGCAACTGGAACTGCTTCAACAGACATCAAGATGTGAACACTGCCCCCTTTACACGCGAGGCGCTGTGTTGGCATAATCATGCGTTGTTGGACTTGGATCCAGTGTTTACCAGGGTCCACCAGGGTCCACTAGGGTTCACCAGGGTCCACCAGGGTCTACCAGGGTCCACCAGGGTCTACCAGGGTTCACCAGGGTCTACCAGGGTCCACTAGGGTCTACCAGTGTCCACCAGGGTCTACCAGGGTTCACCAGGGTCTACCAGGGTCCATTAGGGTTCACCAGGGTCCACCAGGGTCTACCAGGGTCCACCAGGGTTCACCAGGGTTCACCAGATTCATCAGGGTCTACCAGGGTCCACCAGGGTTCACCAGGGTCTACCAGGGTCCACCAGGTTCACCAGGGTTCACCAGATTCACCAGGGTCCACCAGGGTTCACCAGGTTCACCAGGCTCACCAGGGTCTACCAGGGTCCACCAGGGTTCACCAGGGTCTACCAGGGTCCACTAGGGTTCACCAGGGTCCACCAGGGTTCATCAGGGTCCACCAGGGTTTGCCAGGGTCCACCAGGGTCCATTAGGGTTCACCAGGGTTCGAGGCGCTGTGTTGTGCCCTTGGGAAAGACTCTTCACTTCAATTTTCCTTACTCTACCGATGATCCCCATGGACACAGCGAATTTGTGTGAATTCACTGCCCCTATGTCTGTCAGAGGCTGTGGCTTTGGGACCTTTGATTAGCCCGCCAAGTGTGTCCATAAGGCCTGTTGATTTGTATCGTGTATAATTGTGTGGTGTTTGGTGTTGCGTTGTATTGTATTGCATTGTGTTTGTCTTGTTTAGGCCAGTATGTATAAGCTTGTATCACAGACTGATGTTAGTTTACACAGTTGGGCCAACTACAAGGTGAGAGCTGTATCACCAATGGTTTCTCCAATGCAAAGGGAAATCATTTACAGCTTAGTCTTTTCTGAAGGACTATGACTCTTAAACTAGGAGGCAAATTGCACTGGCTCTTAGTGTTGCTGCAACCTTGGTGGCTAGTTGGCCTTTGGGAACCATCCCAACACTGACTGTCCTAAAAAAAACCCATGGCCGAGAGAGTGGGGATGTAAGTCACGTAAGACACTCTCCACAATAATCAAATTGTAGCCCAGATAGTCCGAACAGCAGTTATCTCCTCCACTGTTCTGATGGTCATAGTCGAACACGACTGACTATCATAATAAAAAACAATTTGTATTGTGAGTGACTGGTGGTGTGTGAAGGCAGCTTCAGTGACTTGTCTTCAGTGCGCAGTCTGCACAGGATGAAGCGCTATAAAACTACCTTTATTGTTGTTAGGATGATGATGACGACAACGACGATGATGATGATGATGATACTGATGGTGATAATGATGATGACGATGATGATGATTGTTGTCATCAGTGTGTGTGTGTGTGTGTGTGTGTGTGTGTGTGTGTGTGTGTGTGTGTGTGTGTGTGTGTTCAACAGTCAGCTATAAGAAAAGAATAAGGGTTCACCGCCCTCGTTCGCGGATAAATTTTGTGATTGTGAAATGGAGCTACTTGTTCTTTTTGTTTTTTTAGTTTCAGCATGAATCAACCTAACCCATAAATAGACGAAAATAATGCTTGTCAGTCTTCGTAAACAGCACTTTAGTCCGTGAGGGTGTGGGTTCGAATCCCGCTCTCGCCCTTTCTGCTAAGTTTGACTGGAAAATCAAACTGAGCGTCTAGTCTTTCGGATGAGACGATAAACCGAGGTCCCGTGTGCAGCACGCACTTAGCGCACTGAAAAAGAACCCATGGCAACGAGAGTGTTGTCCTCTGGCGAAATTACGTAAAATGAAATCCCCTTTCATAGGTACACAAATATGTAAGCATGCACTCAAGGCCTGACTAAGCGCGTTGGGTTATGCTGCTGGTCAGGCATCTGCTCAACAGATGTGGTGTAGCGTGTATGGATTTGTCCGAACGCAGTGACGCCTCCTTGAGAAAGTGAAACTGAAACTGAAGCACTTAACATATGTTGAAAGACGTACTTTCCATGACGCAAAAAGCAATGACGACTTTGCAACAGTGGTGGGTAAATAAATCTTCCTTCTGTGAACTGAAGTGAAACTCAACTGTGAAATGGTTTCAGTTTCAGTTTCAAGGAGATGTCTTCTTCTTCTTCTTCTTCTTCCTCTTCTTCTTCGTTCGTGGGCTGCAACTCCCACGTTCACTCGTATGTACACGAGTGGGCTTTATACGCGTATGACCGTTTTTTTTTATATTTTTTTTATCCCGCCATGTAGGCAGCCATACTCCGCTTTCGGGGGTAAGGAGGTGTCAAAACGTGTGGACTGATTCATACACGCTATACACTAAATCTGCTTTAAAAAAAAGGTGAAAGAAAAATAAAACTAAAAAAGAAGAAAGAAGAAAAAAAAGAGCAGATGTCTGATCTCCACATAAATCCAGCGTGCTGATCAGGCCTTTAGTCCACTTCGGGTTTGATGTATAACATGACGATAAAATCAATCGTAATGAATAAACAAAATAAGCATATTGGTGAATTAGAAAAAAACAATAATAATAAAAAGAAACATGTATGGAAGCAGATGATTAACTTGCAACAAGAAAAAAAAGAAGAAGAAGAAACCGGCAGCGAGAAAGGATCACACACACACAGAACACCACCACCACCACCACTCATTTGCGCAACGAATGCTGGAGTTTATGTATTGGGGTAATGGGGTAACATACGTAGAACTATGATTCCCCAGATCTCCAGGAAATATAGCTGTGAGTGTTGACCAGGTCTTCCCGTCTTTCTCGGCCCGTAGAAACCAGGTTATGTTATGACTCGACAGCAAACTGCTCATCCCCAAATGTGTGCGCGTCTGAAATCTGATTGAATGACACAGGAAACGAATGATGAGCACCCGGTGGCAGCCGTCAGTCGGCTCTACCCAGGTAGGCAGCCTGTGGTGCAAATGTCCCCGTGTATGTAAAGCGCTTAGAGCTTGGTCTCTGACCGAGGATAGGCGCTATATAAGTATCCACATCAATCAATCAATCAATCTTTCGAAACGATCGTTGTTAACTTATCAGGTGTTGGAATTTCTATTGTGTGTGCTAACTGTTTTTAGGCGACTGTGTGTAACGCAAATAGAAATGATTCAGACGTGGTTGGTTTGCGCATTGTGGTTTATCTCAACCAGGTAGGAAAAGGCACTCCCTATGGTAGATACTCTTCTCCGATTTCGGAATGGTCGTGTGCTATTTTTAGTACTCGTTGGTGTGCGTTGGTATCGAACTATTTTTAGCTTACTGCTCATTCCCACCAAAAAAAAAACAAAAGCGGGAAAACCCGCAGTCGATGTGATTATTTTCTGTTTCACGAAGTATGGTTTGTGTGTTTCTATTTTTATGATTAGAAATCAGCATCGAAAATAGAATGCCGACTGTTGTTGAAATTGTGACTGTGGGAAGGAGGAGGGGGCAAACTAAGTTATCAGGCAATTGAATTTAAGACAATTTAACCCTAATCAAGACTGTTGTCTGTGAGGAGACTGTTGACCTGAAGACTGCCGACATTAAGACGTGGGAATGTGTTCGCTGGGCTACTAAAGACTCCACGAACTGAACTCATGAATTCAAACATAGTGTTCTTCATGCTTAACTCTGTTGTTCTTCATGCTTAAATCTGACACTGTTGTTGTTTATTCTTTCTTGCAATGAATGTGAAGTTCCGAGTTTAATTCTCGCTATATAGTTTCCTTTTTTTTTTTTTTATATCTGCCACACGATTTTCATGTAACATGGGAGACAATTCGTCTGAAAACTTGGGAGTTTCTCCCCCCTTCCGTGTCCACTGTGATTGTTTCTAGGGGAGATAATTGAATGGAATGTCTCCAAAAGGATACTGTCATGTGATGTGTGAACACCCCCGATGGAAGAAGAGCAGACAATTGTACACCGCAAAAGACAAGGGCAAGGGCCATAACCGCACATTACCTGACAAAGCGGCTATAATCTTGGGTACTGCGTTTCTCAAGAAGTCAGAGTGTCTGTAATTTGGGGGTGGGGGGTGGGGGTGGGGGGGGGACAGAGAGAGAGAGAGAGAGTTAGAGAGAGAGGATAAGGTGCGGGCTAATTGGTGGAATTTTTTGTCTGAGAAATAATACATATACATATTGTAATTGTAATATATTTTTGTCACAGTGGAATTTCCCTGTGTGAAATTCAGTCTGCTCTTTTCGTGGAGAGCGCCACCCGATATATATATATATACATATATATATATATATATATATATATATATATATATATATATATATATATATATAGAGAGAGAGAGAGAGAGAGAGAGAGAGACATGTGTGTGTAAAGAACTATTCATGTCAGCAGTGCACAAGTCCTCCCCCTCCCTCCCCCACAACCACCCCACAACCCCCGATCCTACGCCGGATCCCAACCGTCCAGCCCATAACCCTTCCAACTCCGGATTGTCCATACTCCCTTCCTCCCCCCTCCCTCCCCCCCCCCACAACCCCCCCGTGAAAAAAAAAAGAAAAAAAAAAAGGATGTCTTGCAACTATTCAACAGTACTGCCCCTTTTTTTTTTTTTTGGAGTGTCAGTATCTGTTGGAAAAGTTTGAAACGAAATAGGAAACGTCATAGTTATGGTGTCGGTAGTTTGCTGATGTTTTACGTATTAAGTTATTGATTCGTTCATG
>NC_134878.1:62731640-62736640 GCF_041734735.1 Babylonia areolata | reverse complement strand
GGGTGGGGGGTGGGGGGGGGGGGGGAGGGGGGGGTAGGGGGTTGAGGGCGAGAGCGGGATTCGAACCAAAAGACTATCACGGAGACTCTGTATTGGCCGATAAACGCCTTAACCATTCTTCCTCCTTCCTCGTCGCCCAAACAGCACGTAGGTCCACAACGATCCGCTCGCTTCTCAGATACAAACAGACACACAAACACACACACATGGGCACAAAGGGTCTGTTGTTGGCATAGCCGCTTTAAATTTCTCCTTTGACACTCTTATCTGTGGCATCAGGTAATGCCAGCGGGGGATGGTTTACTTCAAGTCACCAGTCAGTCCGAGGTAGGCAACCCAGTCCAATCATCGACTAAAAGCCACCAACAGGCATACCTGTGTGTGTGTGTGTGTGTGTGTGTGTGTGTGTTCCGAATTCCTTGCTGACGCAACGTGCATGGCCCGTTTTCCCACCACCCCCCATCACTCCTCACTACACACACACACACACACACACTCTTCTCTCTCTCTCTCACACACACACAAGCAGAGATAGACAGACAGACGGACACACACACACACACGCACATACACACACACACGCGCGCACACACACACACACACACACACACTCACACACAAAAAAAAACGGATTTCGAAGTTGGATGTTGACAAGAATGATATACATAAGTTATGGAAAATCATGACGTCAAACCAATAAGTCATTCTTGACTTGACTTTTTTTCCCCCCATTGGTGAACTTCCAACAATAGTGTAACAGAATCAGTGCGTGCGTGCATTGCGTGAGCGTGTGTGTGTGTGTGTGTGAGTGTGTGTGTGTGTTTATTGAGCGCACGCGGTGCATGCGTACGTGCAGGTTTGCTTGTTTGCTTTGTAATGCTTCTCTGGCCGAGTACACGCAGCCTTTGCACCAAGGAATACGAGAGCCCAGTGTACTGCGTGAAACTGCAGTGTACTGTTTCTTCAATCTGCGGGAGATGTGGCACAGTGGTTAAGACTCTCATCTGCCAATACAGAGTCCGTCAAGGCCCGGGTTCGAATCCCACTCTCACGCTTTCTACCAAGTTTGACTGGAAAATCAAACCAAGCGTCTAGTCATTCGGATGAGACGGATAAGACCCCGAGGTCACCGTGTGTGCAGTACGCACTTGGCGCACTGGAAAATAACCCATGGCAACGAGAGTGTTGTCCTCTGGGAAAATTCTGCAGAAGAAATCCACTCAGATGGTTACGCAGATGTATATGCAGCGCGTTCTCTCAAGGCCGGACTAAGCGCGTTGGGTTATGCTGATGATTAAGCGTATAATTTTTGACTGTAGCTTGATGAAGCCTTATACACACGAAAGTGTGTCTTCACAAGTCGACTGAGAACGTTGATGTTTTTGACTGTTTGTATTCATTATCATCTGTTTCGCTTTTAGTTTAACGACTTCTCTTTTATGAAGTCCTTTAAGTAATTTCCTGTAATTGTATTTCGATTTTTTTTTTTCAAATTTCCACCCTCATTTGCCCAGTTTCCCCCAACTCTCCATTCATTCACATCTCCCACCCTTTCTAAACGATAATACTCAAATGTATATATAAATACTTTAACAATATGTCTTCAATCACCGATGTGTGTGACGGGATATTAAAAAACAACAACAAACCCTCCTTATGCTGCTGGTCAGACATCTGCCTAGCAGATGTGGTGTAGCGTCTATGGATTTGTCCCAACGCAGTGACCGCCCTCTTTGAGAAACCGAAACCGGAACTGAAAACCTTGCTGTGTGGGTGGAATCAGCGTCCAACGTCACAACCGTGTGTGTGTGTGTGTGTGTGTGTGTGTGTGTGTGTGTGTGTTGTGTATGCTGGATGTGTGTGTGTGTGTTTGGTGTGTATGTGTATGTGTGTGTGTGCGTGCGTGTGTGTGTGTGTGCGCGCGTGCGTGTGTGTGTATGTGTGTGTGTGTGTGTGCGTGCGTGCGTGTGTGTGTGTGTGTGTGTTGTGTGTGTGTGTGTGTGTGTGTGTGTGTGTGTGTGTGTGAGAGAGAGAGAGAGTATGTGTGTATTTGTGTGTGTGTGTATGTGTATGTGTGTGTGTATGTATGTGTGCGTGCGTGTGTGTTGCGTGTGTGTGTGTGCGTGTGTGTATGTGTGTGTGTGTGGTGTGTGTATGTATATATGTGTGTGTGTGCGTGTGTGTATGTGTGCGTGCGTGCGTGCGTGTGTGCGTGTGCGCGCGTGCGTGTGTGTGTATGTGTGTGTGCGTGTATGCGTGTGTGTGTGTGTGTGTGTGTGTGTATGTATGTGTGTGTACGTGTGTGTGGTGTGTGTGTGTGTGTGCTGGGTGGTGGAGGGGAAGAGAAGGAGACGATGTGGCAGTGGATGTGGGATGGATGTGGGAAGGGGGTGGGACTCAAACGACATTAATTGCTGGGCTGATGACCCAGGTGGGAGGGGGGAGGAGGGGGGGGGAGAGGAGGAGGGTGGGGGTGAAGGGGGGAAGGGGGGTTGGGTTGCACACCTACACCAGCAAGGCCAAAGCGATCTATAGCGCTCGTTACCACCATGACATAACACACAGTGGCGGCAGCGTGGCAAGCCAAAACGTGCAGTCGCCAAAACAGGATCCGTATGAGATAACAAGTCTTGTCACGACCTCTGTGTGTGTGTGAGTGTGTCTGTCTCTTTTCTCTCTGTCTCTCTGTCTCTCTCTTTCTCTCTCTCTTTGTGTCTGTCTGTCTGTCTGTCTCTGTCTCTTTCTCTGTCTGTCTGCCTGTCTCTCTGTATGTTTGTCTGAAATCTGGTAAATGCGCTGGCACAGATAAGACAATTAGCGAAATGCTCAAAAATACAAATGAAACAATTACTTTTTTTTTGTGTGTGTGTAGAACTCTTCAATACGTTTTTTGATTTTGTTGTCGATGTGTCTGTGTGTCTGTGTGTCTGTCTGTCCGACTGTCAGTCTCCCTGTCTCTCTCCCTCGATCTCTTTCTTCCTCTTTCCTAATCTCTCTCCTCTCTTTCCCTTTGTCTTCTTATCTCTGTTCGTTCTTTAGTTTAACTCTTTCCATACGAACGGCGAAAGAGACGACGTTAACAGCGTTTCACCCCAATTACCATCATCAAAATATTGCAAGCGGAAGGTTCTTATACTGAAGACGTGAATGTTGACAAAGAATACCACAATTCTAACGACGGAAGCTAAAGATTGGGTCATTCAGACACCCACTGGACATCCGAGGGGTCTGTGTAGAGGAGAAGAGAGGACTGGCCGTACTGAGTGAGTTAACGTCTTTTCACTGTTAGTGATATTATCTCTGTCTGTCTCTGTGTCTGTCTCTCTTTCTCCCAACATTTTTTTTTTCTTTCCTTCCTACTCTCCCCTCCCCCCACCCCCCTCTCTCTCCTTCTCTCTCTTTCTCTGAATTCCTGTGTATATATACATCTCTCTTTATCTCCTTCCCTTGCTTCCCCACTTTCACACACATACACCCCCCCCCCCATCTCTCACACACATACACTCCTTCTCCCCCCCCATCTCTCACACACACATACACTCCTTCTCCCACCCCACCCCTCTCTCTCACACATACACTTCCCCACTCTCTCTCTCACACATACACTTCCCCACTCTCTCTCTCACACATACACTTCCCCACTCTCTCTCTCTCACACATACACTTCCCCACTCTCTCTCTCACACATACACTTCCCCACTCTCTCTCACACACATACACTTCCCCACTCTCTCTCACACATACACTTCCCCACTCTCTCTCTCACACATACACTTCCCCACTCTCTCTCTCTCACACATACACTTCCCCACTCTCTCTCACACACATACACTTCCCCACTCTCTCTCACACATACACTTCCCCACTCTCTCTCTCACACATACACTTCCCCACTCTCTCTCTCTCTCACATACACTTCCCCACTCTCTCTCTCACACACATACACTTCCCCACTCTCTCTCACACATACACTTCCCCACTCTCTCTCTCACACATACACTTCCCCACTCTCTCTCTCTCACACATACACTTCCCCACTCTCTCTCTCACACATACACTTCCCCACTCTCTCTCTCTCTCTCACACACACATACACTTCCCCACTCTCTCTCTCACACACATACACTTCCCCACTCTCTCTCTCACACATACACTTCCCCACTCTCTCTCTCTCACATACACTTCCCCCCTCTCTCTCTCTCACATACACTTCCCCACTCTCTCTCTCTCACATACACTTCCCCCCTCTCTCTCTCTCACATACACTTCCCCACTCTCTCTCTCTCACATACACTTCCCCACTCTCTCTCTCTCACATACACTTCCCCACTCTCTCTCTCTCACACATACACTTCCCCACTCTCTCTCTCACATACACTTCCCCACTCTCTCTCTCTCACACATACACTTCCCCACTCTCTCTCTCTCACATACACTTCCCCACTCTCTCTCACACACACATACACTTCCCCACTCTCTCTCACACACATACACTTGCCCTCTCTCTCTCTCTCTCACACACATACACTTGCCCTCTCTCTCTCTCACACACATACACTTCCCCACTCTCTCTCACACACATACACTTCCCCACTCTCTCTCTCTCACACACATACACTTGCCCACTCTCTCTCTCTCTCACACATACACTTCCCCACTCTCTCTCTCTCACACACATACACTTCCCCACTCTCTCTCTCTCTCACACATACACTTCCCCACTCTCTCTCTCACACACATACACGTGCCCACTCTCTCTCACACACATACACTTCCCCACTCTCTCTCACACATATACATTCCCTTCCCCCAACTCTCTCTCTCTCACACATACACTCCCTACCCATCCCCCCCCCCCTCTCTCTCTCTGTCCTCTCCCGCTCTTCCTCCTTCTCTCTCACTTTCTCTTTCCCTTCTTTCTGCCTCTGTCTCTGTCTCTTTCCCTTAGAAATTAAAACACGAAGACGGCACATACAATAGAATTAAGGTTCAACCCCCCC
>NC_134878.1:62714140-62716640 GCF_041734735.1 Babylonia areolata | reverse complement strand
TATTCATCTGATCTTTTTTTGGATGTAATTTGATCTTTTCGATTATCTAATTGCTTTTCTTAAAGCAGAGGAAAAAAATGTCAAAGATCAGTCTTGGCTTAACTTTTTAAACAGTTTTTTTTTTCAATAGTTTTTGCTGATCTTTTAACAAAAAAAAAAAGAAAAAAAAAGAAGAAAAGTGCTAGGATGGTAGGGAGTGTGGAGAGGGAGGGTAGGATCAGAAGCAGTAATGCTGAGATCGTAATTATCAGCCATTTTATTAGGTTGGCGTATATACAGCATCCCATGAACCATCCAGTGAGTCCTTCATGCTCATGGGGGGTGCTGTAACCAGTTGTTGCTGGTTTTTTTGTTTTTTGTTTTACTGCTTGGAGTTACTTTCAATAGGTGTATGTATGTATGTATGTATTATGTATTATGTATGTATGTATGTATCGTTCGTGTTTTTTTTATTTTTATAGTCTGTTCACCTAAGATGATGATATCTGACTGAAAAAACATTATATTATCATTATTGTTATTATTATTTAGATTATTATCAATTCTATGATGATTATTGTTATTATCATATTCGAATGAAAAGGCGGGCGGTTGAGGTAGAGGGGATGGGGGGGGTGTGGGGGGTGGGGGGGCGAAGGGTAGGGGACAAAGAAAGGAAGAGAGAGAGACAGAGACAGAGACAGAGAAAGAGAGAGACAGAGACAGAGACAGAGAGAGAGAGAGAGAGACAGAGACACAGAGACACACAGAGAGAGAAGAGAACAGAATGTGGAAAAGATAGAGCACGCGATGTAAAATGGAGAGGGTGAGTGTCAGTGATTGAAGAAAGAAAAAAAATACAATATTGGAAGGGTGTCTGTGAGAGGGGGGATGGAGGAAGCGGGATTATTACAAAAAAGAAATTAAAAAAAAAAAATCAATAATCAAATATTGTATGTATGTATATATGTATGTATGTATGACACACACACACACACACACACACACACACACACACACACACACACACAGAATGCGAATGGTTTATTCATCAAGCCATTGCGCTTCATGAAGGGAAAAGTGAACTTACTCCATTACAAAATATTCGAGAACAAAATCAAATTTCAACAAAATAATACTAGAAATAAGAAACAATAGTTCGCGAAAATTCTACGAGGTTACAATTTCTGTAAACTGGAACGCTTTATATTTAAAAAAAAAAAAAAAAAAAAAGAAAAGAAAAAGAAAAAAAAGATAGATTACGTACGTCGCGTTGTCTAGTGGATGACATCAGAAGACTTAGTAAAAAGACACGTGAATGTAAGTAATACCTGGAAGGAATAAACTTCAGTGTAATTTCTGAAAGGACTGGACAGCACAAAACAAACTGTAATTCATCTTCCTTAAAAGTTTGACATAACGGACAAATCAAATGTCTGTCGTTACGTTCTCTGTATCTGTGATAAGGTACAGCCAGATCGGACACACCCAATCTTGTCTTCATACATCTTAGATGTTTATCGATATCAAACCTTAACTATTCTTTTATATCATGTGTATTGCAAAAGCTTCTGTACGTGTTAATTTAACTCTCTCCATACGAACGGCGAAAGAGACGACGTTAACAGCGTTTCACCCCAATTACCATCATCAAAATATTGCAAGCGGAAGGCTCTTATACTGAAGACGTGAATGTTGACAAAGAATACCACAATTCTGACGACGGAAGCTAAAGGTTGGGTCATTCAGACACCCACCGGACATCCGAGGGGTCTGTGTAGAGGAGAAGAGAGTACTGGCCGTACTGAGTGAAGCTAAAGGTTGGGTCATTCAGACACCCACTGGACATCCGAGGGGTCTGTGTAGAGGAGAAGAGAGGACTGGCCGTACTGAGTGAAGCTAAAGGTTGGGTCATTCAGACACCCACTGGACATCCGAGGGGTCTGTGTAGAGGAGAAGAGAGGACTGGCCGTACTGAGTGAGTTAAATCTTTCCCTATCCTAAATATGGGTAATGCCATTTCTGCCATCGACAATCAACCAGACGCTGTCTAAAAACATTAATAAATTAATCCACTTACATTACCAACACCTTGGTTCATCCAAACATCACCAAGACCATATATTCAAACAAACAAACAAACACGAATATCAGATACCCAGTTCTTCTTCCCTCTACTATCGCGTAATCGGTATTTTTTCATTTAACAACTTAAGCCAGTGCTGTATACACTGAACAGCAGAATTTCGATAAACTGGGTACAAGAAAATGATCGTAAATAGATATATAGATAAACAGATAAACAAACAAACAAATAACATCAACTCTGTTCCTCTTGTGTGTTTTTCCTTTCTTTCTTTCCAGTTCGTCTTCAAAATGATCGTTAATAGATAAATGGATAAACAAACTAACTAACATACAAACAAATAACATTAACTCAATTCCTCTTGTTTCTTTTTCTTCTTTCTTTCTTTCTTTCTTTCCTGTCCGTCTTAGAAATGAGCGTAAATAGATAAATAGA
>NC_134878.1:62704140-62709140 GCF_041734735.1 Babylonia areolata | reverse complement strand
TGATAACATCCAGATTAAATCATCATCAACAACAACAACAAAAAACCATTCAAATGAACCATAAACAGCCCGTAGCACATTGAAACATGACATACTGAATAGCCATTTTATGCTGACAGCAATGAAAATATACTGGTTTAAAACAGTGTATTGAAACGATCAAAAAAAAAAATCAGTGAATGATAAAGATTTTCTTTCATAAAATAATTACAACGCTTTGGGTTCCCCCAAACTTTTGAAAACAAAGTCGTGTCAGAGATATTAGTGAGAAACGTTTGAAACTACATTTTAAACACATACATTGATACAGCTGTATCTATGAGTATGAGAATAAGATTCATTTTGCGAGTCATCATAATTGTTCTATGTGAGATAGTAAAGTGATTCTGATTCTGATATGGGTACTCATGATTATACAGACGTATACATACATACAAACATACAGATAAATAGATATTGATACAGATATATGGATAGATGCTGATATAGATATAACTTGTCAAAAGCGGCATCCACAATATCCACCCCCTTTTCGTCACTTCTTTACACACACACACACACACACACACACACACACACACACATACATATACTAACAAATAATGAGGCCAGGAGATGAAATGATTAACAAACAGTAAAGAGTAGATATATATATATATATATATATATATATTATATCCATTTTTGCACACTAACAATAGTTTCAGTTTGATTCAGGTTCAAGGAGATGTCAGAGCGTACAAACAGAACTATAATTATATGCTACACCGCATCTGCTGGAACAGATGGTGCAGATGCATGGCCTCTGCATATTCTAAAGCGGTAATCAGGCCTTGATAGCCTATAAATGAAGTTATATATATATAAAAAAGAAGAAGAACGAATGAATGAATAAATGAATAAATAAATAGATGAACAAATAAATAAATAAATAAGTGAATGAACGAATGAATAAATAAACAAATAAATAAATAAATGAATAAATAAATAAACAATAAATAAGTAAATGAATAAATAGATAAATCACTAAACAAATAGAACAGATAATAAATAAAGTATGCAGCGCCGGAAAAGATAGGTTAGACGCAAAAGAATGAAACAAAACATGAAAAAAAAAGAAAAAAAAAAGAAAAAAAAAAGAAAAGGGCCACGCTCAGTGAAGCCGTGAGCACCCACACCACATTAAACAAACACCGAAGCACATTTTTTTTTTCATACAAAAATTATGAATGGACATATATTTATCAACACAACATGCAAAATAACAACACGTGTTCCTTTAAAAAAAACAAAAAAACCAAAAACAAAGCATCAACAAACAAGCAACACCAACAACAACCCCCCCCCTCCCCTCCCTGAAACGAAAAACCCCACACAAACCCAAACAAATACACCAATGAACACGCACCACAAGGAATTCTCACAACCAATCAGTCGCGTTTATACTGTTGTTGGTTCGATATCGCCCAAGGTTCTGGGGGGTTGATCTTATTCATCTGGATATTCATTATCTCGCTCTTTCTTTCTTTTTGCATTCTGATGAGGATGCACCTTTATACAAGCAACAACAACAACAACTACAAAAAAAAAAAATCCTTAGCATTAGGTGATTAAAAAAAATGTATTAGTCTTTTTTGGGTGGGTGGGGAGGGGGGGTAGGTGGGGGGGTTGTCTCTCTGAAGAGGGTGGACCCTCGTAGAGGGGAAAAAAAAAGAAGAAAAAAAAGACCTCCCCATCTTTTGGAGATTTATAATTAAAAATGAATTCATCTATTTCATTTATTTTTTTTTTTTTTAGCTCTCTAAAGAGAATAAGAAAGACCCTAATACAAGCAGAAAAAAACACCTCGTCAGCGTTGGACGACTTACACAAAAAAATATATTCATGTATTTATATCAGTATTTGTTTTTTGGAGAGGCTCTCTGTCTGAGGAGGACGGATCACGACCCTTATGTAAAAAAAAAAAGAAAAAAAAAAAAAAAAGATACCCCCTTTACCTCCTCCTCGTCCTCCTCCTCCTCCTTAGCCTTCGTACACGTAGGCAGGGCAACCACGGGAGCCTGTGCCGAGGACCTTGAAGACGGAGCCTGCTAAGGGCTGTTCCCGTCTGATCTCCTCCTCGCTCATGTTGACGCGGGCCGTGGTGACGTACAGCTCGTCCAGGTTCCGCCCACCCCAACACACCGACGTCGTCTGCTTGGCCGGGATCTCAATCTTCTGCAGCGTTTTGCCTGGGTGGGTGGGTGGGTGGGTGGGGCGATGGGAGGGGGGTGGGGGTGGGGTGTTGTGGGTGGGCGATTGGGAGGAGGTTGGAGGAAGGGGTGTGAGAGGGGTGGGTGGAATGGAGGTGGGGATGAGAGGGGTGGGAGGTGAGAGGGGGATGAGGGGGGGGGGTGGATGGAGGGGGGATGAGAGGGGTGGGAGGTGAGAGGGGGGTGAGGGGGTGGTGGTGGATGGAGGGGGGGATGAGAGGGGTGGGAGGTGAGAGGGGGATGAGGGGGTGGTGGTGGATGGAGGGGGGATGAGAGGGGTGGGAGGTGAGAGGGGGATGAGGGGGGTGGTGGTGGATGGAGGGGGGATGAGAGGGGTGGGAGGTGAGAATGGGATTATGGGGGGGTGGTGGTGGATGGAGGGGGGATGAGAGGGTGGGAGGTGCGAATGGGATGATGGGGGGGTGGTGGTGGATGGAGGGGGGATGAGAGGGGTGGGAGGTGAGAATGGGATGATGGGGTGGTGGTGGTGGATGGAGGGGGGATGAGAGGGTGGGAGGTGAGAGGGGGATGAGGGGGGTGGTGGTGGATGGAGGGGGGATGAGAGGGGTGGGAGGTGAGAATGGGATGATGGGGGGGGGGTGGTGGTGGATGGAGGGGGGATGAGAGGGTGGGAGGTGAGAGGGGGATGAGGGGGGTGGTGGTGGATGGAGGGGGGAATGAGAGGGGTGGGTGGTGAGAGGGGGATGAGGGGGGGGTGGGAGGTGAGAGGGGGATGAGGGGGGGTGGATGGAGGGGGGAATGAGAGGGGTGGGTGGTGAGAGGGGGATGAGGGGGGTGGGTGGTGAGAGGGGGATGAGGGGAGTGGGTGGTTGGAGGGTGGATGAGAGGGGTGGGAGGTGAGAGTGGAATGAGGGGGGTGGGAGGGGGATGAGAGGGGTGGGAGGTGAGAGGGGGGATGGGTGGTTGGATAGGGGATGATGAGATGGGTGGTTGGAGGGGGGGTGAGAGGTTAAAGGGGGGGGGGTGAGAGGGGTGGTGGTGAGTGGTTGAGAGTTGTTAATGGTGGGTGGGGGGGGGGGGGGGTAAGGGTTTCATGGTGGTGTTGGTGATCGAGTGGGTGGTGGGTGGATGGAATGGGTTAGGGGTTGATGGTGGTGGCAGTGGTGGTGGTGATTGGGGTTGGTGGTGGTGGTTATGGGTGGTGGTAGTAGGCGGGTGGGTGGAAAGGTGGAGTGGTGAAGTGGAAGGGAAAAAAAGTACATGGTTTATTCCAGAAATACACTATTGTGGTATGTATAAACGGAAAAAAAAGAAAGAAAAAAAGCAGCAGAAGAAAACAAAGGCAAACACATACAAAGGTACACTCAATTAAGTGCTATAATTAATGCCCTACACAATGAACATGCACGTAAACGTCATAATATTCAGTTCAAAGTTATCATCTGAACGGAGAAGCTTTTGTTGTATATTAAAAGATGCAAAATGCAGGTGAAATTTCCCAGGCCCATGATCTCACATAAAGGTACCTATCTACATCAAGATAAACTTAACACGACACACACATCTTTCCAATATAAGAGTGCGTCGCCACTGTCACTTAAAAAAATCACACACTCTCAAACACCACCACCACCACCACCACCACACTAGTTTTATCATGTGCTGGTATTCACACCTGCGATTCACAGGCGTGTCGGCTGACCTACCTGTCTCAGGGTCAAACTTGAAGACGGCCCCAGCCCCATAGCAGGCGACCCATAGTTTGCCCTCCGTGTCGATCGTCATGCCGTCCGGAAGTCCATACGTCTCTTCCGTACCCGTCGGGAATTCCGTCACGGTCCGTTGTCTGCCTGTACAACACAAAGTGGGGACGGGATTTGTATTGTATTGTATTGTATTGTATTGCATTGTATTGTATTGTATTGTATTGCGTTGTGTTGTGTTGTGTTGTATTGCATTGTACTGTGTTGCATTACGATTTTTTTGGTGGTCACAACAGATTTCTCTGTGCGAAATTCGGGCTGTTCTCCCAAGGGAGAGCGCGTCACTACACACACACACACACACACACACACACACACACACACACACACAAACGTACACACACACACACACACACACACACACACACACACACACACAAACATACACAATCCCCCCACAAACTCACTGATCGCCCCAGACTCCAGGTCAAAGTCATAGGCGTAGATTTTCCTGGGGATGGAGTCGATGAAGAAGAAGGTCCGGTTGTCCAGGGACCAGGTCAGTCCATTAGAGATGTGGACCTTGTCCACCTTCTGCCGAATGGACCCGTCCACGTCCAACGTGTACAGCCCACCTGCCGCGGGTTCAAATCTTCCTGGTCCCATTTCGAACCCCATAGTTCCTGTGGAGCAGGGGGTAGTGTGACTGTAGTATGGTATATTGCAGTTGCCGAAAGCAACAATGTGTAATTGATGTAAGTATATGGGCTTGGGCTTGGCCGATTTATCATTCACTGTATAATACTAATAGCATATCATGCATTATCCAATTTAGGCTTATGGTGCGGTTTTCGGTTTCCAACATCGGGAGTACACATATGTTGAAATGACTCCCTTTTGCAAAGCTTAACTATTCTCCTACAATGTGTGTGTGTGTGTGTGTGTGTGTGTGTGTGTGTGTGTGTGTGTGTGTGCTGTGTGCCAATTTTGACCGTTCTGTTTGTAACGTTGGTTTAAATAATCTTTAATTGTTCAACAGTAAACATGATTACAATGCAAACAAAGAGAAAACAACAACAGATCA
>NC_134878.1:62631640-62684140 GCF_041734735.1 Babylonia areolata | reverse complement strand
CTTTACCCACCAGGCGCCGTTACCGAGATTCGAACACGGGACCGTCAGATTGAAAGTCCAACGCTTTAACCACTCGGCTATTGCGCCCGCTCTTGTGGAGCGGTGGCCTGGTGGTTCTGCACCCGATTATAAAGTGAGTGTCCACGGGTTCGAGCCCCGTACACTGACCGGGAGGGTTACTCCATCACACCACCCCACCCCTCTGCTGGACCTTGAGTGGTGGTCTCGTTGCTAGTCTTTCGGATGAGACGATAAACTGAGGCCCCGCGTGCAGCCGCACGCACTGTACTTTTCGCACGTAAAAGACTGAACCACCCACGAACGGGGTTCAGGCACAAGCAGGTCTGCACATTGTGTTGACCTGGGAGATCGGAAAAAATCTCCACCCTTTACCCACCAGGCGCCGTTACCGCGATTCGAACCCGGGACCGTCAGATTGAAAGTCCAACGCTTTAACCGCTCGGCTATTGCGGGGGCCGTCTCACACAGACAAATCTGCTGTGCCAATACAATGCAATACAATACATACAATACCATTTCAAAAATCTTCTCTTTTTTTTCTCTATCATTTGGCATGTCATTTTTAAAAAATCATTATGTTCTAATGTGTTTACTGAGTTATGTATTCGTTTATTTCATCTTTTAAGTTAATGCTTTACACCAACTGAGAGAAGGCTCTCAACTTGATGCAGGATCAGCGCGTTGAGTTGATGTGAAGATCCGTTTGTTTGTTTTGTTGTTGTGTTTTGTTGTCGTCGTTGTCGTTGTTGTTGTTGTTGTTGTCGTTTGTTGTTTTTAACTGATTAAGCAGACGTGGTGTAAAATGATGGATCACTCCGCACTTTGGCAAGAGCTTGAAACTGAAACTGACTGAAACTGAAAGTGAAACGGACAGAGCTCCATGTTGTTGAAAAAGCAAGGAACTAGGGTTCGAGTCCCGCATGGACCTGGAAACTCCACTCGCCTTTCTGTTATTTTACTTTTTGTTAAGTTTTGTTTTGTGTTTCTTAGCATTTATCTATTCATTCATTCATTCATTCATTTATTTATCTATTTATTTTTTTGTTTATTCATTCATTTATTTATTTATATATTTATTTATTAATTTATTTATTCATTCTTTCATTCATTAATCTATTTATTTATTTATTTGTTTATTCATTTATTTATTTATCTATTTATTTAATCATTTATTCATTTATTTTTTTCATTCTTTCATTTATTTATCTATTTATTTATTAATTTATTTATCTATTTATTTGTTTATTCATTCATTCATTCATTCATTTCTTTATCTACCTATTTCTGTTCCATTTTCTTTTGTGATTCTCAGCTATAAAAAAAATCTTTTTCCTACCACTGGATCCTGAGTTCGGGTCCGAGTGTGAGTCTTTCAACTGAGACAATGAAACGAGGCCCCAGTGTGAGTCTTTCAAATGAGACAATGAAACGAGGCCCCATGCACTAACTATGCTCATGTTAAAGTACCCAAGACATCATCAGAGATGTTCGTGACCAAGAAAAAAGAAATTTTGATATTATGCGTACCAAAAACAAAACAAAACAAAACAAAACAAAGAACAATAATAAAAGAAGGTGGAGACTGATTATCACATGGGGAGAACAGCATGAATTTAGCGCAGAAATATGGGTTGCAGCTGAAGAATAAAAAGCATGAACAGGCGGAAAAAACAAAAACAAACTAAAACAACAAAAAAACAAGAGAGGCAAGGCCTTCAACACTCACTTGTGATACACTTAAAAAAAAAATCAAAAAAAAAATCAAAGCTTTTTATGTATTGAGTATAATTTCAAAATGTATTGTTTAAGATGAGAAAGATCAGTTTAAAGCAAATTAAGTCCCCTAGCATTAATTACAGAGTAATTTCCCTTTTTTACTATCTGCACCAAAACGTTTGCAAAATAGATAAAACTTCCATGCTTAGCAAAAGAAGTTCCTGTTTGAACAAAAAATGATAATAATGACTGCTCTTGTTGTTGGGTCAGAATATCAGATCAAAGTGCCAAGTTTAGAGAATGCAAAAACTATAAATAGAACAGTAAATGCAGTTTGCATATAATTAGGCTTCATTTTTTAATTTTTTTTGTGCTCATCCTAGAGGTGCAATATTGTTTTTAAACAAGATGACTGGAAAGAACTGGATTTTTCCTATTTTTATGCCTAATTTGGTGTCAACTGACAAAGTATTTGCAGAGAAAATGTCAATGTTAAAGTTTACCACGGACACACAGACACACACACACACACACACACACACACACACACACACACAGAGAACCGAACACCAGGTTAAAACATAGACTCACTTTGTTTACACAAGTGAGTCAAAAACAAAAAAAACAACAACCGACTTCCCAACATGCCCTCCCCACTCATGGGCAACACGATTGAGGGGAAGCAATCCAACTCTCAAACTTTCTGTAGAACAGGGTGCCGCCACTGGGGTTGTTTCCCATTAGACGTCTGAATCGCCCAGGAAAGTTGGACAACACATGGTTTGGTTGCTGGACTGTCACAACAGTACAAAATGTGTTTAGTGGATGTGCGTCACAGTTAAGGGCAAGACTGACATATTTTTGCCAGTAAATTCCCCATTAATTTTTGTTTCTTTCTTTTTTTATTCACATCAGCCTGTCACAAAGCCGGCTCAGAACAAAACAAAACAAAACAAACAAAATAACACACCAAAAAACCAAACAAACCAATATCCATCTATCTATCTATCTATCTATCTATATATATGTATATATACAACCTCCATCTATCTATCTATCTGTCTATATATATATGTATATATACAACCTCCATCTATCTATCTATCTATCTATCTATATATATATATATATGTATATATACAACCTACAGAATCTATAACCAAGCACTCATTCACTCACTGATAGTCATTTTTGTTAACGATGCTGGAAAGGGATCAGCGAGGGGAAAAGGTGGGTCTTCAGACTGGAGTTGAAAGACTGCAGTGAAGATGAATGACGGAGAGGCTGAGGCAATTGATTCCGAAGAGTGTGGGCTTGGTCAGAAAAAGTGCGTTGGCCATACGACCTTGGGTGTCTTGCAAGGACCGTAATCTCACCGAGGCCAGTCGACATGGTAGGTTTCATTAGAACTGGCTGAAAATCATGAGGTCCATTGTGACCTGCAAACTAATCTTATTTCGCCAAGTGATGACCTTGTATTTTAACTCTTGTAATCATAAAAAGGAAAGAACGAACGAGCGAATAAATGAATTTTATTGCTGTCCAGAGTCGATCTAGCAATGCGACATAACGAACGATAACATGCGTGACACGGTGTCACGGACATGGAAACTGTGGCAAGATTTTTTTCTCTTTTTTTTTTTCTTATTTAAAAACAAAACAAAACATATACAGTCACATGAAACAATCGTCAACATCGTCAACAATTGTCAACACCAGGAACTGTCACTGACAAGTGATTCGTTTGGCCTGGCGAGGCACAGCAACATCCACATCACCCCCAGGTAAAACTGGATCAGGCCATGAAGAGCTTGCAGGTCTCGTTCTGCACGTGCCCGGGTGTCCCAGTGAGTTGTGTGTCGTGGATCCGTTTTGCTTTTTTGTGGACTGGACAGCTTGAGCCGTTCCTCATCCAGTTGTTATTCTCGTGCTGTTCCAAGAACCAGAATGCACAATCTTCATCATTTGAGGTCACCGTAAAAGAGGAGCGTGTGTGAGCGAAACATGTGAGTAGGCATGTGTATGTAACATAGGACACAGCACTTATTTAACACAGGAGAGAGCATGTGTGTGTAATAATGGAGACCGCCGCGTGTATGTGTGTGTGTGTGTGTGTGTGTGTGTGTGTGTGTGTGTGTGTGAAATAGGGGACAGAGTTTGTATGTAACATCAGAGACAGAAGGTGTAACATATGAGACAGGGTGTGTATTTTACATGGAAGACAGAGTGTGCATATAACATGGGAGACAAAGTGTGTATTTAGCACTGGAGATAAGGTGTCTTTGTAACATAGTAGACATTGTGTGTTTGTAATATGAGAGAAAGGGTGTGTATGTATCACAGGAGACAGTGTGTTTGTAACATGGGAGACATGGTGTGTATGTAACATAGGAGACAGGGTGTGTAGTGTGTATGTAACATAGGAGACAGGGTGGGTATGTAACACGGAAGACAGGGTGTGTATGTAACATAGCAGACAGGGTGAGTATGTAACATAGGAGACAGGGTGTGTATGTAACATGGGAGACAGGGTGTGTATGTAACATGGGAGACAGGGTGTGTATGTAACATAGGAGACAGGGTGTGTATGTAACATAGGAGACAGGGAATGTATGTAACATGGGAGACAGGGTGTGTATGTAACATAGGAGACAGGGTGTGTATGTAACATAGGAGACAGGGTGTGTATGTAACATAGGAGACAGGGAATGTATGTGACATGGAAGACAGGGTGTGTATGTAACATGGGAGACATGGGTAGACAGAGACAGTGTGTGTATGTAACATAGAAGACAGGGAATGTATGTAACATGGGAGACAGGGTGTGTATGTAGCATAGGAGACAGGGTGTGTATGTAACATAGGAGACAGGGTGTGTATGTAACATAGGAGACAAAGTGTGTATGTAACATGGGAGACAGAGTGAGTTTGTAACATGGGAGACAGTGTGTGTATGTAACATAGGAGACAGTGTGCTTGTAACATAGGAGACAGTGTGTGTATGTAACCATAGGAGACAGGGTGTGTATGTCATGTGCGAGACAGGGTGTGTGTATGTAACATTTGTTACACTGACTGTGGATTATACGCCTGTCAAACTCTTACGCTGGAGTCTGAATTGCTTGATACTTCCAAAGATGTTCTCTGTCCAGAACAACGAACACCGGAAATGTGTGGACAGGTGGTCTTCGCGAGACAGGAACAGTGAAAACGTGATACTCTTGACGCCAAAGTCACCCAGTTTCAAGGTGCCCCTGCCAATTCGAAAAAACAGAAGACGTCCAGGAGGTTGGCCAATGTTTTCCGTGGAGCACGTGCAGTTGACGGCCGAGTTCTCTAATATTATTTGGTTCGGCTCCCCACAGCCTGACAAGGTAGGGACTGCTGGTCTGACTGGAAATATACATACTCCTTTGTAGGCTGAAACACTCACGTTCGCTCGTTTCTGCACATGGTTGTTTACCAGCATGCCAGATTTTACTCACGCTATAAAGACAACCATACTCCGATTTCACATTTTTGGAAATGTTTTTGTGTTTACATAACCCAAAATTTATCATTATTGATAATCAGTATCAAGCTCAAATTCAACATCAGAATCACTAACAAGCAACAAAATTAAGGCAATGTATATATCTCAATCAAATTTAATATTCCAAGACTTGACCCGAAGTTTTCCCGATGGATACTGGGAAAGAAACATCGAAATGATTCAATTTTCTACATGAATGTGACAGAAAAGGGCGTTTCACAATGCTTTACCCTTGTGTTGGGAGCGTGAAAACGGGATCAAATAAAGTTTGAATCTTTGTCGTGAAGCGACCTTTTCTGTCACATTTATTTAGAAGAATGTTCATTCTTTTCATGCTTGTTTATAAAGTTCACCTGCTTGTGTTAGCATCCTTTTGCATGTACGGTTGCACTGAAAATAGCTTTTCAGTTTCGGAGAAGAAACTCAGAACATGAAAATATCATTTTAGAAATAAGGTGAAAGAAGAAGAACAAATCAACCAGCCCAGCAAACAGCCAAAAGGAAACTCACACAGGCAAATAAATTATTGACAGCAAACGTGAGAGAGGAAGGAACACACTTTCTCACAGTCCCACGCTTTCTCGTAGAACGAGAGAAATGGTGTAACTGCGAGAAATCGTGGTCTGAAACACACACACACACACACACACACACACACACATTCTCTCTCTCTCTCTCTCTCTCTCTCTCTCTCGGTCGTTCGCTCGGTCGCTCTCTCTCTAATCAACCGGGTCCAGTTCAAATTTGGTCAGACAATAAAACATTGGATGAGGTAAGTACACCAAATCTGAGTTGTGGTAACTTACTGATGTCCAAAGTCCCAAGGGCATATTTGATGCGTCCAGGGACGAGGATGACAGTGTAGTAGTATTTACCAGTGACGGTGGGCAATTTTCGAGAATATACTACGCAGTCCTGCTCACCATTTATTTCTGTAAACCATCTCGTGAAGAACGTTGATGATACCTGCAACGAGATCATTGCATTATATAAATGAATACATTGTAAAAACATGACACGTATTGACAACGATATGCATTGTGTTTGTAATGTTGCCTAAACATAGAATCTCCACGGTACCTTGTCCATCACTAAGATATTTCACAGAACACATGGACAAGAAATACTTCTTTACAATGAAAATGAAAATACATACAAACTCAAACTGATACAATATTTTATTCTGACTGATAACTCACAAACTGATACAATATTTTATTCTGATTGATAAATCACACGGGTACTGATTCAAATGTTATCTTATTCGCAAAATATTTTCCATGTAAAAACAATGTAAATTAAAAAGCAAATACCATCATCCGAAGTTTTCCTCACACAGCTAAAACCGAGAATATAACAACAATAGATGCATCATGTTTGCTCCTGAATACTGCCACACATCCAACAAAATGGCTTCAGAAAGCGCCACGCACTGGAAATGCTGACACCATCTCTTGATCATTTCACCACGAGTTCTGAGAGGTTGATCAGCAGGACTTTACAACTGAATAAATTAATTTCAAAGACTAGTTACAAAATATCGTCTTTACATATATTGAACAGCGAAGCTTTCAGTCTTTTATATTTATTTCATTTTGCCATGCTCCACACGTGATTATGATTTGATTTTTATGTCAAAGAAACTCTGTTACTTTTTTTTAATGCATCGATTTATGTTTAAAAAGGTCAGAAAGACGGGTTTAGGAAGACACTGGCAGTTAAAGTTGTGCATTGAACCCATTGCAGTGGTTTGTGAGAGAACAAATAGTAAAGAGTGGTAACTCTCTCCATTCACATGGTACACAACTTCAAGTCAGTGCTGCTTTCGCTACCGATTCAGCTTGCACACAGGTAAATAAAAGGCACATTGGAACAAACCCAGACACTTCCTCAAAAAGGAAGCGCCGGGCCTGTCCTTATACCGATCATTTGACATGTGCACACAGCAGCAAAGACAGAAGAAACACAAATTAGCTTTTTTTTTTCCTTCAAGACTGGCATAGCCTCTTTAATCCTGAACAAGCCACACAGAACACATGGACAATACAGAACAAACACATAGTTGCCTCGGTGGTTTTTCAACTGGAAATTAACAAATAACGAGGCAAGGAGATGAAATGATTAACAAACAGAAAAGAGTGGTAACTCTCTCCATTCACAATTTATTTGTGAGAGAATCCAAACGAGACAGGGTGTGTGCACACACAACCAGCAAACAGAAAAGGACCATGAACACGAAGCATTCATTCACACGCTCAAAACAAAGAAATCGAGATTCAACCCTTGACAAAACTCTATCGATTCAGTCATTAAAAGCTGTGAGCAAGATGGTCTTTCCAGTAAGCCAATCAGTACGCAGTTTCACGGCTTCCTTAAAGACTTTGACCCGTCAGCGGTAGATGACGTCAGTGCTCGCTGCCAGGCGTTCTCTGTAGCATGATTTAAGTTTCAGTGTCAGTTCTCAAGGCGGTGTCAAAGCGTGGGGGGGCTGATCAATATACGACACAACATAGCTGCTGTTCTAGAAAAAAAGAAAAGAAAAAGAAAAGAAGATGGGGAAAAAAAAGCATAGATGCCTGACCTTCCCATTCATCATTGTTGTCTTTTTTTTCTTTCTTTTTTTTTTCGCATAGAGTTGACTTCATCAAGATTTTGCGCCTTATAAATATTAGTAGTAGTAGTAGTAGTATTTTATGTATTGATCTATTATTTTTAATATATTATTTCATTTTTTTTCTGATTTTTTTTTCTTTTCTTTTCTTTTTTCTCAAGGCCTGACTAAGTGCGTTGGGTTACGCTGCTGGTCAGCATCTGCTTGGCAGATGTGGTGTAGCGTATATGGATTTGACCGAACGCAGTGACGTCTCCTTGAGCTACTGATACTACAGCGCTGGTGAGGCCTTGAGAGCCTACCACAGGTTTGTGTAAAACACTGATATGAAATGATGAAACAAAATATAAAACAATCAATCATATTACAAACTTACAAAGCCGAAAGATACGTAGAAGTGCAACTTAAGGGCTGTCCCTAAATCAGCTTTGACAGTAAAACAAATACAAAAATATATACTATTTTTAAGAAAATGGTTGGTTCTGCACTGAAGTGATGCCCTTTTCTTGGGGAGATCAGCCCGAGTTACACACACAGAGACATCTGTTGTGACAAAATTTGTATTTGTATTTTTGTATTTGTATTTCTTTTTATCACAACAGATTTCTCTATGTGAAATTCGGGCTGCTCTCCCCAGGGAGAGTGCGTCGCTACACTACAGCGCCACCCATATTTTTGTATTTTTTCCTGCGTGCAATTTTATTTATTTTTTCCTGTCAAAGTGGATTTTTCTACAGAATTTGGCCAGGGACGACCCTTTTGTTGCCGTGGGTTCTTTTATTTGCGCTAAGTGCATGCTGCACACGGGACCTCGGTTTATCGTCTCATCCGAATGACTAGCGCCCAGACCACCACTCAAGGTCTAGTGGAGGGGGAGAAAATATTGGCGTCTGAGGCGTGATTCGAACCAGTGCGTTCAGATTCTCTCGCTTCCGAGGCGGACGCGTTACCTCTAGGTCTTCAGTCCACATAGTAGTACAATACAAAATTAATACAACATGGACTGCGCGAGGATGTGGATTGTGGCCTGGAAGGCGGTCCCACCCACCTCAATACCAATTAAGAGGTGAGTTCTGTGACGTTTGTCTTCTCTTTAACATTGCCATTTTCTCTGGAAATAATGTCTGGAAATACCGTGTTTATTTCGTTGGATTCGTTCCGAAATTCGAAAATTCTAAAAACCGCTTTCCACTGACGTAAGTTGTGTTTGAACATGACATGACCTAGTTTTTCTTGTTCACAATTCAAAAGAAAGAAATGCAAATTCTGGACAAAGCACATACAGTGATGCTAACTACACCATTGATGTGTTTACTGCATATAACTATTCTAAAGTGGACAGTGAATTAAGTGGAATGAACATGAAAGAAAAATTGAATCAGTCGTTTCTTTCAGCCTGTTGTAGACTGGTTCCAGTCGTACAGATCTAGAGATCTACCATGTGTTGCGATGTGCTTGAAGCGATGGCAACGTCTCTTTTACCGCCGAAATAAAAGAATAATTGAGATATAATAAAACACACAAAAAAAAAACTGATTTAAACGGCGTTATTACGTCCACTAAAATCACATCTATTTATCACATGAATAAGAAAACGTCAACATTGCTTTAAATATTGAATTTAGTCAAATGACGTCAGATGCGCTTCAGCAGTAGGGATTAGTCTGCTTGCAACGGAACTGAACATGCATGGTTCGATCCCGCTCACATGCCCACCACCCCACCCCACCCCTCCCCTTTTTTTTTCTCTCCCGAGCTTATTTTATATATCATATTTAATACAGAACACTTTTCAACGATTTTTTAAAATCTCTTATTTACTGGATAAAGCGCGAAGCACAACTGAGTCTCGAAGGCTTTGCATCTTGTTTTCAAGTGGTGTGTCGTGCCAGTATCAGTCCGCATGATGTGACACTTCCTTGAAACTGGAACTTGCAGGAAGAAGGGTGGGGTTGGGGTGGGGGTGGGACTGAGATGTCAGTCATACATCCACACAGGACGTCCCACAGATCTCCAGTTGAACATGTCCACTGGAGAGGGGGAAGGGGCATGGAAGGGATGGAGGGGGGGGGGGTTACTTGTATGTAGTTGTGTCTATGTGTGTGGATGTGGGTGTCATTTTTGTGTTTGTTGGTGTTGTTGTCGCTATGTGTGTGAGACTCTCTCTCTCTCTCTCTATCTCTCTGTGGAAGAGAGAAATACGTGGATGTTTTATGGATGAACACATATCGTAATACCCTTGCTCAGTTTAGGATGGGAGTATCACAAATTAATGTTCACAAATACCGTTATTCAAGGAATCAAGAAAACTTTGTCCATTTTGTAGTAACTCACTTCACTTGACTTTTGAGTGCCCTAAGTATGAAGACATAAGATCTAAGTATTTACAGAATATTGTCATTTTCGAAAATCATAATCTGGAATTTGTGAGAGTTCAAGAAGAGAGTATTTTTGTTTTTGCGAAGTTTCTTTTCTATGCCTTTAAGCTTAGATCCCAGATTTTGAATGCAGTCCAAAATATACAAATGTAATTTTTTCCCCTCGTAAATAATAATGTATCTGTCGACTATGAACCCCCCCATTGAAAGGGGCTGTAGCCTATTCAATAAAGTAGTGTCAGTGTCAGTGTCAGTGTCTGTGTGTGTGTATGTGTCTGTGGTTTACCGGGCCACGTTGTAGCCATTTACAAAGGTATCTACCACGGTGGGAGCTAGCACCAGCCTCAATGTCGCAGCGTGCAGCCAAGTGGAACGGTGATGCTCGTGTTCCTGCTCCCACGCTGCAGTTGCCTTTTGCTGGGACTGGAACACACACACACACACACACACACACACACACATGCACGTGTACACATGTATACACGCACTCGCAAGCACGCTTTCACACACACACACACACACACAAACAAATCGAAACCAAATACATACATACAGTGCACACATGCACGTACACACAAACATGCATGAATGTGTGCACAATCAGCACTCTGAGAGAGAGGAGTGGAGAAAGGTGGAGAGAATCAGAGATAACGATAACGATCTTTTATTCAGATGAAGGCCAAAGTCCCTTACTGAAGGGGGTCACACTACGACTAGGTAAATAGATGATTATGACACAATAAATCGACATCACAAATAAACCAAAATAGCAAACACGATATTCTACAACGTTCACGAAATAACAGTTCGTAGTTTCTTCCTTGCTTCATACATGTATATCGCCTGCTTGTCCATAAATTACACTGCTATGGAATTAGAGGTCAGCTCAAAACCTGGATCAAAAGCTTTCTTGAGGACAGACAGCACGCAGTTGTGGTGGAGGGAGTCACCTCAGAATACATTCCAGTCAACTCAGGTGTTCCCCAGGGCTCGGTCCGCGGCCCTTGTCTCTTTCTTCTCTACGTCAATGACCTCCCAAATACCAATCATAAGGCCAGATTATTTGCAGATGACACCATGTGCAATAAAATAATCAAGAAGGAAGCTGACCAACACACACTCCAAGAAGACCTAGTTTCCATTTCCATCTGGGAGAAATAGTGGACCATGCAATTCCACCCGCAAAAGTGCTCCACCTTGAGTGTCAGTAGAAAGAGGAAAAAGATCGCACCAAACTACAAACTCCATTGCTATCCACTTGAAAACGTCAACACCACAAAATATCTTGGTGTGAACATCCAAGACGACCTGCGCTGGGCATCCCACATCAGTTCTACAACGAACAAAGCGAACAAGACCTTAGGCTTTTTCTGGCGCAACTTGAAGACAGGAAACAAGAAGACAAAGGAAACTGCGTACAAAGCCCTTGATCGACCTGTCCTTGAGTATACTGCATCTGTGTGGGATCCCTATACAGCCAGTGACATCCAGGCCATCAAAAAGGTCCAAGCGGCAAGATGGGTTACAAACCGACATCGACAGACGTCTTGTGTCAGTTTCATCCTTAGTTCCCTCAAGTAGTACCCCCTACAAGTCAGACGGAAAAAAAAACGCCTGGAGGTGTTTTACAAGTTCCACCATGGTCTCATTTCTATCAACTCAGTCTACCTACCAACACCATTAGACAGCAGGCTGAGCTCCAGGAAAAACAGCATCTGCAACTGGATGTGGTGTTTTCGTTTCTGGTAGTTTTTAAGTGAGGCAGTAACTTCTTTCTGATCTATCTCACCCTCAGGGAGGAATCTTCACCAATAAAAATATTGGTGCCCTTCAACTTGTATATCTTTAAAAAAAATGTACAGCGTGCAACTATTGGGGAGTTTGGTTTTGAATTCACCCTATGTACGCAATCAAATTGTACATTATCTGATAACTCCAATGTATCTGTAAGCATATCCTGTCTTTCAGACTTGCCATGACTCATTATCTCTACGAGAGATACCCTGAATAATAATATTGTTCCGTTTGGATCGTCCTTCAAGATCATCCACTTTTTTGTCCAGAGTTTCAAGTTTAGAGTTTAATATTTTGTTTTCAGCTTTCAAAACATCATTTTCATGCTTCAAAAGCTGACACATCCTTTTTTGAATTGACCATCTCTTCTTGCATTTTAGTAAATCCTTCTTTCATTTAAATAAACTCATCCTTCATTTCTTTCATATCCTCACTCAACATGCCAAACTTACTGTTCAAGTGAGTGTGTATGTTGCTGAACATGGCCATTACGTCCTTCAGGGTGGGGTCCAAAGAATGCTCGGGTGTAGGTCCGGTCCTGTCCACACTGTCCCTGCGCGAGGCAACTCCAGCGTTGCCTAGTCGTTTCTGCCACATGCTGTCCGACTTGCTGCCAGGTCCTGGGTTCAACTCCACGTCATCGCACTGGTGGATTAAATTCCCGTAGTAGAGCAGGGTGAGGAGCACGCCTATCATGACACCGTCTGCACGAGTTCTGAGTCTTAAAATAGACACTCGCATGGCGGCCAAATATTTTGCCCGTTTCGACATAAACGAACAAATACTGCCGCAAAGCACCCACAGACAGACCTGACAGTCAGTGGTACCGAAGGCATGGTGCTTTAGCTCGCCGTCTGCCAACGTACAAATGTAGGTGACGTCTACAACTGGAGAAAAAAACGAAGAAACACGGAGCTCGCAACGCGTGACCTCTCGGTTTTGGGTCACGACCTTGACCCCCCGGGAGAGAATAAGAGGGGGTGGAGAGACAGATATGAGGAAACAGACAAAGAGACAGAAGAAGAAGAAGATGATGATGATGAAAAAAAAAGACCCCACTCCACCCCCACTCCCCAAAAGAAGAAAGACAGAAACCTTGTGGGCAACAGATAAACATACTCACCAATGTAGTCCAGGTCACACCAAGCCGTGGATGGAGAGTTCCGATTAAAACACATCAGACGCCCTTCCTGCACAGGCAACAGGTGGTCTCCCAGCAATGTCGGGTTGATGATGATCATGCTCACTTCGTCGGCCACTCTTTCGGGAACGAAGGCCATGCCCATGGACCCCGGAGAGCAGGGTTGGTTCGTGATGACATCCGGACAATATCCAACAGCATCCGGATATCTTCCACCAAACTGCAGGTTCCAGTCCACGTGTTTTCCGCTAGACAGACCGTAGCAGGTGACGATGTTGTCTTTCTTTCCTTTTATCACCTCCGCTACGCGGTCATGTCCACATGGGGTCAAGGCTGGAACTGCACGACAGAATTTTTTTTTTTTCATGAAGTGTCGATGTGAAAGCAGGTAGTGTGCAGCAGCATCAACAACACCAAACGAAAGGCAAAGCCTTCACGGCCCGTGTGATTCCTGCTGCACAACAAAGACAACAGCAACATCGATAACGCTGACGATGTAGGGGAAAGGGAGGGGAGAAGGGGGTGTGGAGTTACCAGTATGATTTTACCCATAATGTTCAAAATCATAGATTTGCTCACAATGATAATAATAATAATAATAAGAAGAAGAAGAATGGTATTTATATAGTGCTGAATCTTGTGCAGAGACAAATCAAAGCACTTTCGCACCAGACATTCACGCGCATGCATAACTCTAAAACTGGAGAAACTGAAGGCAAGGAAGAGGCAGGGAAGGGAGGCTATTTTGGGAAGATGTGGATTTTTTAAGGCCAAACTTGAAAGAGCTGAGTGTGGAGACTTGACGAAGCGAAAGAGGAAGTTCATTCCAATCGCAAGGTCCAGAGACAGAAATCATCAGAAACAAATGTTTGTCGAATCTAAAGTTATGTGGAGGAAACAGGGCAATTATGTTTTAAGTGGCGTAGATCGATCAGCAATTCATTATTTTACGATCATTGTATAGATATATCGAAGTTCCAAACATACTGTTGTCACGACTTTTCAGCGTCGATAAATCGAACAAAATTGCCGAACGCATTTTCGGGCTAACATAGACGATAATCAGTCCGGACAAGTCCAGTTCTTTGGATGCGTTCTCTGACTCCGAATGGCGCAGTCCATTACCACATGTCCGAAATGTCGACATTTTAAAAAAGGCTACTCGTTGTTGGGATCTCTGAAAACGAACCTCCGAAATTGGAAAACTGAATGTTTTTCTGACCGCTGCTTGTACACGTACACGTACCCCCCCCCCCCACCTCCCTACACACACACAAACACACACAAACACACACACACACACACGCACACACACAAAGTGAACGCGTGGTGCAAAATGTCAGTAACAGTCTGAAATGTAAGTGAAGTGGGGTTTTTGGTTGAATCAGATTGTCGTTCGTGCACACTCTGCAGTAACCGAAGAGGCCTGTGCCCAAATATTTCTCCGATTAAAATTTATCAGCTTCCCTTCAGTGATATATCATCACGATTGGATTATTGATATTGAAGGAGGGTGGAGAGTGAGCGGGGTGGAGGGGGAGAGAGGGGGGGCAGCTACCAGTACTCATAAACCTACCAACACAAACACGACCTGTGATATATATATATATATATATATATATATATATATATATATATATATATATATATATATATAATTTTTCCATCAGAATTAAGATCGCAAGCTCGGACGTACTTTCTCCCATTTATATGCCTGTATCAAAGGCCTAACGTTTCCACAATTCCAACACTGGCAACAATGTTGGACATTCAATCAAGATGACTTCCTTCGACGAGTGTCAGTACATCATTTTAACCTTGTTGTTGTTGATGACAAATGTTAGTGTAAACATCGCCAAAAATGATCAAAGAATTGGCAGTAAATCATTTTCCACGCAAGTAAGGAGACTGTTCGTGCTGTGGCATTAGCTTTTCACAAAGTCACTGAGAAGGCCAGGAATTGTGAGATTCGTTTTCGTGATATGTGCACTTACAATGTCATCATCATCGGTGGACGAGTTTCATAGAAATAAGGACATACATTGCATTTTGTTATTGTTGTTGTTGTTGTTGTTGTTTCGTTACCTTCCCTTTCTCATTCTTACGACTTTGGATCATGGTTAGGGTCAAACATAAACCCATTTTCCCCTCCCCTTACAGACATTCACACACATCAAATCTGAAACAAACAAACAGATAAACGAATAAATAAATAAATAGATAAATCGTCTTTACTAACGCCATCATGATCATCATTGTTGTCGCGCCCTTGGAGTGAAGACTCCAGAGACCAGAGAAAGAGTGGCAGACGACTGTGAAGTGTTTGGAAATAGGGACACAGAAAAGAGTGGACCTGAAAAGCTGATTGTGAGATGAGACAATCAGATGAGTTGTCTGGATAGATTGGAATGTATGTCCTTATTACTACGATTTGAGCACTGCCTCTATCCCCAGTGGAGTTGGTATTGTTTTGGACCAATTTTATATAAACGGTAGATGGACTTTTAGTAATGTGTTAGCCAATATGATTTTTGCCTTGTTTCCTAAACTGTTTGTGAACCGAAAGTCCAATCATTTCGATTCTGTATGAATCAATTCATTTTGACAACTATTATCAAATTTGTGTACGTGGAAAGCGCTTTGAATTCTATTTGAAGAAAGTGCTGAATAAAGTTCATAAATCAGTATTATTATTTCTCTTATTCAAAATACAATGAAATAATCACCCAGAGGGAAATAAAAACCATTAAACTGCTGAAAAACATTTGTAGAAGCAAAAAACTATAATAGAAATAACCATTTGATTCTTTGCATTGCATTTGACTTACACCTGCTATGAAGTTCATAATTGTTTGTCTGCATCTCTTTCAAAAATCAAATGGCTGGCCAGAAAGTTTTTTTTTTCCGAGAACTTCTTTTTTTAAAACATTAGAAATATACATTTTTTTCACATACTCAGATTTGCTTTTCACACAGCTTACTGTGCCTTGTTCAGGTTCGTCTCCTTTGCCTTCACCTAACTTTATTCTGCCTTCCACCCACCCATCCCCACTGCCCACAGACATACGTTGTCGTGCTGCAAACTCCTCCACCATCGTGGCGACCAGAAGAAGGGTCAGCAACAGCTTCATGATGACCGTGTCTCTTTAAGGCAGCAACACAGAGACTGGAGCAATCGTCCCGCACAACGGACGGACGAACGACGGGCAGGGAGAGGCACCGCTGTTTTATGCACTGCTCTGACGCAACAAATCAGTACTGATCTGTTGTTTACCTCCGTTAATTGTCGCCGTGGACAATTTTGCGGAGCTCAGTTTACCACTCATTTGTTGCCGGCGAACCGACAACAAATCAACTCTAACAGACCTCCGCTAAATTCTACTGTGTAATGATTCACTGGTTTTGTTGGATCCTGATTACGAATTGTTGCAATATTGTTGACGCAAATATGTGGAACATTATCACATGTTTTTTATTGACATATATAACCTTCTCTGCAAGGGAAAAGAGAACCGCCAAAGTGTCGCTGGTCGAAGACATATTAGTGGATTTCAGCGGACTGGCGACATTGGACTAGAGTTGTCATTGTTGTTTCCGTCACTGGTAGTTCATGAATTGAAGAGTTTGTCTCGCTTTGCATGTCTCTGTTCCCCCAGGTCTATATTCCCCCAGGTCTATATTCTCAAAAGATCTCCCCAGGTCAGGCATGGTGAGTGGTCAGTGGTTAGTGGTGGTCAGTGGCAGTCAGCAGTGGTTAGTGGAAGTCAGTAGTCAGTAAACAGCGCGGGTCAGTGGCCATAATGATCGACAGTGACCAGTAGTCAGTGGTGGTCAGTAGTGGCCAGCGATGGTGAATTGTCAGTGGTCAGTAGTGGTTAGTAATGACCTTTGGTGGTAAATTGTATTCAGCGGTAGTCATTGGCGGTCAGCTGTGACCAGTGGTCAGCAGTGGTCAATTGCGGTCAGTGATCATCGGTGATCAGCAGACAGTAGTGGTTAGTAGTGTTCAGTGGTGGTCAGTTGTGGTCAGTGACCAAAACCGGTAAAACGTATTAATGTTCCATAAGATATAGTGGTCAGCCGTGGTTCCATTCCTGGGGTAACAGACCTGGGGTAACAAAGACCTGGGGTAACAAAGACCTGGAGAAATACAGACCTGGGGGAATACTGACCTTGGGGAACTTAGACATGGCTGAAAATTTTTTTAGAGGAATACTGACCTTGGGGAACTTAGACATGGCTGAAAGAAAATATGGGGGAATACTGAAATATGGGAACTTAGACATAGCTGAAAGAAAATTTGGAGGAATATTGACCTAGGGGAACTTAGACATAGCTGAAAGAAAATTTGGGGGAATATTGACCTAGGGGAACATAAGCCTGACTCACAAAGCTCTTGCACACAAACACACAAGTCACGCATTATCTTTTTTATTTTCTTTAAATTTCTCTCTTTTTTTTCTTTTTATTTTCTTTCTTTGTTTCGTCCATTCATTCATCTCCCTCATTTCGTTTAAACTATTCTTTTCTTTTTGTCATTTTTTGTTGGTTTTGTTTTGTTTTGTTTGTTGTTGGGTTTTTTGTTTGTTTGTTTGTTTGGTGTTTTTGTTTTTGTTTAAATTCCTGTATTTATTTGTCCTTCTGTCCTACTTCATTCCTCAATTTCTTATTTCATTGCTTTCTTTTTTCTTTCTTTCGTTCCCAGCTTCTTCATAACTTTCTTTCTTATTCTTCCTTGACTTCTTTTCGTGTTCAACATCATCAACATACAGCAAAACAAACAGACAGTTTAGTGTTTACTAAGTAACCAGTCGGCGGTTAAATGAGCTCCGCTAAAATGTCGCCAGCGACAGTTCAGCAGAGGCGACAATTCACGGTTTGTGACTGGACTGGGCTTGTGGCTTCTCGGTGCACGCGGAAAGTGTCTGCAAAAGGAAATTAATCTCTCTCTCTCTCTCTCTCTCTCTCTCTCTCTCTCTCTCTCTCTCTCTCTCTCTCTCTCTCTCTCTCTCGTGTGTGTGTGTGTGTGTGTGTGTGTGTGTGTGTGTGTGTATAACGATTTTTATATAATATCTAAAGTTTTGGATGCGTTCTCTGACTCCGAATGGTGCAGTCCATTACCACATGTCCGAATTGTCGACAGTTTAAAAAACTTCTCAACAATATGAATTCTCAAGCTCCAGACAACTCCTTTGATTTCATTCTGTTTGATCCTATTTCATTTTTGAATCACTTGGGTAAACAATGTGATTCTATGTAAAACCCGGTGTCCGATTGTGTGTGTGTGTGTGTGTGTGTGTGTGTGTCTGTGTCTGTGTCTGTGTGTCCGTGGTAAACTTTAAAATTGTCGTTTTCTCTGGAAACACTTCGTCTGCCAATAGCAAATTTGGATTGAAAATAGTGATAGAAAATCTTCACAGTCATACCAATAATAGTTTGTAAGTCTTCCAGATTAAACTGTATTTCCGGATCATGAACGGTTTATTTCGTTGAGGATCCGAATAACAAAACTGGTTGGTTTTGAAGCAGACATTTTTTTTTCTTATTCGCAATTAAAAAAAAAAAGAAATTCAAATTCTGGACAGAACACATACAGTGACACTAACTTCATTATGTTTACTGCATATGAATATTTTGAAGTGGATAATAAATGAACCAGAATGTACATAAAAGAGAAATGGAATGGACGTGTTGTAGTTTTGCCGTTTGAGCCTGCCGAACATGATCTCCGCAGATGTGGAGAAAGTGGAAACATGTTGCGGTGTGCTTGAGACAATGGCAATGTCTCCGTTACCGCAGACTTTAATGATTTTCTTAAATGCCGGAGATATAGCAAAATAACATGATTTAAACGGTTTTATCACCTTGAATACCGTACCCGATTTATCACGCAAAAGAAAAAAAAAACGGCATTGAACGTTATTTGTGGACGCAGATTAGTGCTGTGAGTAAGGCTGTTTACTATCGACGGAACGTGCTATGTTCGAATCAGCCTTGTTTTTTACCTGAAGCTTTTTGATATCAAATACAGAACACATTTTTACGATTAAAAAAATATATTTGATTTTATTTATATTCTTGTGTATCACAAGTGAGTCTTGAAGGCCTTCCTTCTCTCGTTATGTTTAGTTTTTGCCTGGGCTTGGTATACAGAAGATATCAGCTTGTCCACGTTACCATCCGTTAAGCTTTTGTCATCGTCACTGTCATTGTCACTCACTCTCTCTCTCTCTTTCTTTCTCCTCTCTTTCTCTCTCTCTCTGTCACTATATCTATCTATCTGTCTGTCTATCTGTCTATCTATCCTTCCATTAGGTGAATACGCGGTCAGTCTGCATGTTTGTGTGCACATGCATGTGTGGTTGTCTGTTTGAGAGAGAGAGAGAGAGAGAGAGAGAGGATGGGGTTGGCAGTAGGGGTCGTTAATGCTTTTTGTGCTTGCCCCAGTCAGGGAGAATTAACATAAAAAAAGCTATAATAACATGCTTTCAACATTAATCATATTCAACCCCAAACGGTGTTAAAAGTTCAGTAAAAATAATATATATATATATATATATATATATATATATATATATATATATATATATATATATATATCACGACAAAGAGCAATTCAAAACAACGTCTGTCAAAGTCAGTGAAAACAAGTCTATATTCGTATCTGTGCTGAAAGCAGTATGTTCGCTGATGCCTCTTTCTGCATGACTGTCTTCAGAAATCCCCTGGCTTATAGCACTTAGGCGTTTCACGCTTCTGTCTTTTAGCTCAAGGCAACAGATGTCCAATAAATTATTTTCCTGACAGAGTCGGATCATGTAGCTTTGGGCTGAACTTTTAGCCAGGTGACGTTTCACTAAATCATTTTGCAAACCTGGTCAGGTCCACCGATTGTGTTTAAAACGAGTGAAGGATTAATAAGTCAGTTGGTGGAATACCCTCTCTTTTTCATCGCATCTACTGTTGCCTTCGATTCTGGAGTTCAGGCCGCACGCACGCACGCACGCACGCATTGTTTTCAGTTTGGGAATATGTGCGATTCTGAGCTTCGGAATTTATTGTTGCTTCGAGCTTGGGAATCCGAGTTGTCTGGAGCTTGAGAATTCATATTGTTGAGAGGTTTTTTAAACTGTCGACATTTCGGACATGTGGTAATGGACTGCACCATTCGGAGTCAGAGAACGCATCCAAAACTTTAGATATTATATAAAAATCGTTACACACACACACACACACACACACACACACACACACACACACACACATATATACATACACACACACACACACACACACACACACACACACACACACACACACACACACACGAGAGAGAGAGAGAGAGAGAGAGAGAGAGAGAGAGAGATTAATTTCCTTTTGCAGACACTTTCCGCGTGCACCGAGAAGCCACAAGCCCAGTCCAGTCACAAACCGTGAATTGTCGCCTCTGGTGAACTGTCGCTGGCGACATTTTAGCGGAGCTCATTTAACCGCCGACTGGTTACTTAGTAAACACTAAACTAACTGTCTGTTTTGCTGTATGTTGATGATGTTGAACACGAAAAGAAGTCAAGAAAAAATAAGTAAGAAAATTATGAAGAAGCAGGGAACGAAAGAAAGTAAAAAGAAAGCAATGAAATAAGAAATTGAGGAATGAAGTAGGACAGAAGGACAAATAAATACAGGAATTAAAAAACAACAACAACAACAAAAAACAACAACAAACAACAACAACAAAAAACAAAACAAAACAAAACCAACAAAAAATGACAAAAAGAAAAGAATAGTTTAAACGAAATGAAGGAGATGAATGAATGGACGAAACAAAGAAAGAAAAAAAAAGAAGAAAAAAAAGAGAAATTTAAAGAAAATAAAAAAAGATAATGCGTGACTTGTGTGTTTGTGTGCAAGAGCTTTGTGAGTCAGCCCGATGTTCCCCTAGGTCAATATTCCCCCAAATTTTCTTTCAGCTATGTCTAAGTTCCCCTAGGTCAATATTCCCCCAAATTTTCTTTCAGCTATGTCTAAGTTCCCCTAGGTCAATATTCCCCCAAATTTTCTTTCAGCTATGTCTAAGTTCCCCTAGGTCAATATTCTTCCAAATTTTCATTCAGCTATGTCTAAGTTCCCCTATTGTCTACTCTCCCCAACACTCTTCAACATCTTCTTAGAAAGAATAATGACTGACGCACTGGAAGAGCATGTAGGAACAGTCAGCATAGGCGGCAGAACAATCACAAACCTACGTTTTGCCGACGACATTGATGGACTGGCTGGAAAAGAAGAAGAACTGGCAAGCCTGGTCAAACATCTAGACAAAGCCTCCACATCGTATGGAATGCAAATCAGTGCGGAGAAAACCAAACTGATGACTAACAACACCAACGGCATCAGCATTGACATCAAAGTCAACGACGAAAAGCTTAAAACAGTCCACAGCTTCAAATATCTGGGAGCAATCGTGTCAGATGAAGGATCTAAACCAGAAGTACTCTCGAGAATTGCCCAAACAACAACGGCACTCAACAAGCTGAACACCATCTGGAACAACAAAAACATCGCTCTCAGCTCAAAAATCAGACTGATGCGTTCCCTGGTTATATCAATATTGCTCTACGCCTGCGAGACTTGGACCCTGACTGCAGACATCGAGAGAAGAATCCAAGCTGTCGAGATGAGATGCTTTCGTAGACTACTTGGCATCTCCTACAGAGACCACATCACTAACACGGAAGTGAAGAACAGAATCAAGCAGAGTATTGGATCCTACGAAGACCTTCTGTCCATAGTGAAAAAACGCAAACTTAGGTGGTATGGACACATCTCCCGATCATCTGGTCTTGCCAAAACGTTCCTGCAAGGCACCGTACAAGGAGGCAGAAGGAGAGGACGGCAGAAGAAGAGATGGGAAGACAACATCCGGGGGTGGACAGGCTTGACGCTCGGTGACGCCCTGAGGAAATCAGAAAACCGTGAAGAGTGGAGAGGGGTGGTGGCCAGGTCAGCAGCGGTGCCCCAACGGTCTGAACCCAGACTACGGGAGAGGTGAAGGTGAAGTTCCCCTATTACAGTATTCCCCCATATTTTCTTTCAGCTATGTCTAAGTTCCTCTAGGTCAGTATTCCTCCAAATTTTCTTTCAGCCATGTCTAAGTTCCCCTAGGTCAGTATTCCCCTAGGTCAGTATTCCTCCAGGTCTTTGTTACCCCAGGTCTGTTACCCCAGGTCTGTTACCCCAGGAATGGAACCACGGCTGACCACTATATGGAACATTAATACGTTTTACCGGTTTTGGTCACTGACCACAACTGACCACCACTGAACACTACTAATCACTACTGTCTGCTGATCACCAATGATCACTGACCACAATTGACCACTGACCACTGCTGACCACTGGTCACAGCTGACCGCCAATGACTACCGCTGAATACAATTTACCACCAAAGGTCATTACTAACCACTACTGACCACTGACCACCACTGACAATTCACCATCGCTGGCCACTACTGACCACCACTGACTACTGGTCACTGTCGGATCATTATGGCCACTGACCCGCGCTGTTTACTGACTGCTGACTTCCACTAACCACTGCTGACTGCCACTGACCACCACTAACCATTGACCACTCACCATGCCTGACCTGGGGAGATCTTTTGAGAATATAGACCTGGGGGAATATAGACCCGGGGGAATATAGACCTGGGAGAACAGAGACATGCAAAGCGAGACAAACTCTTCAATTCATGAACTACCAGTGACGGAAACAACAATGAGAACATTAGTCCAATGTCGCCAGTCCGCTGAAATCCACTAATATGTCTTCGACCAGCGACACTTTGGCGGTTCTCTTTTCCCTTGCAGAGAAGGTTATATATGTCAATAAAAAACATGTGATAATGTTCCACATATTTGCGTCAACAATATTGCAACAATTGGTAATCAGGATCCAACAAAACCAGTGAATCATTACACAGTAGAATTTAGCGGAGGTCTGTTGGAGTTGATTTGTTGCCGGTTCGCCGGCAACAAATGAGTGGTAAACTGAGCTCCGCAAAATTGTCCACGGCGACAATTAACGGAGGTAAACAACAGATCAGTACTGATTTGTTGCGTCAGAGCAGTGCATAAAACAGCGGTGCCTCGCCCTGCCCGTCGTTCGTCCGTCCGTTGTGCGGGACGATTGCTCCAGTCTCTGTGTTGCTGCCTTGAAGAGACACGGTCATCATGAAGCTGTTGCTGACCCTTCTTCTGGTCGCCACGATGGTGGAGGAGTCTGCAGCACGACAACGTATGTCTGTGGGCAGTGGGGATGGGTGGGTGGAAGGCAGAATAAAGTTAGGTGAAGGCAAAGGAGACGAACCTGAACAAGGCACAGTAAGCTGTGTGAAAAGCAAATTTGAGTATGTGAAAAAAAATGTATATTTCTAATGTTTTAAAAAAAGAAGTTCTCGGAAAAAAAAAAACTTTCTGGCCAGCCATTTGATTTTTGAAAGAGATGCAGACAAACAATTATGAACTTCATAGCAGGTGTAAGTCAAATGCAATGCAAAGAATCAAATGGTTATTTCTATTATAGTTTTTTGCTTCTACAAATGTTTTTCAGCAGTTTAATGTTTGTTGTTTTTTTTTATTTCCCTCTGGGTGATTATTTCATTGTATTTTGAATAAGAGAAATAATAATACTGATGATGAACTTTATTCAGCACTTTCTTCAAATAGAATTCAAATCGCTTTCCACGTACACAAATCATTAAACTGTACTTGATAACAGTTGTCAAAATGAATTGATTCATACAGAATCGAAATGATTGGACTTTCGGTTCACAAACAGTTTAGGAAACAAGGCAAAAATCATATTGGCTAACACATAACTAGAAGTCCATCTACCGTTTATATAAAATTGGTCCAAAACAATACCAACTCCACTGGGGATAGAGGCAGTGCTCAAATCGTAATGATAAGGACATACATTCTAATCTATCCAGACAACTCATCTGATTGTCTCATCTCACAATCAGCTTTTCGGGTCCACTCTTTTCTGTGTCCCTATTTCCAAACACTTCACAGTCGTCTGCCACACTTTCTCTGGTCTCTGGAGTCTTCACTCCAAGGGCGCGACAACAATGATGATCATGATGGCGTTAGTAAAGACGATTTATCTATTTATTTATTTATTCGTTTATTTGTTTGTTTGTTTCAGATTTGATGTGTGTGAATGTCTGTAAGTGGAGGGGATAATGGGTTTATGTTTGACCCTAAACGTGATCCAAAGTCGTAAGAATGAGAAAGGGAAGGTAACGAAACAACAACAACAACAATAACAAAAGGCAATGTATGTCCTTATTTCTATGAAACTCGTCCACCGATGATGATGAAATTGTAAGTGCACATATCACGAAAACGAATCTCACAATTCCTGGCCTTCTCAGTGACTTTGTGAAAAGCTAATGCCACAGCACGAACAGTCTCCTTACTTGCGTGGAAAATGATTTACTGCCAATTCTTTGATCATTTTTGGCGATGTTTACACTAACATTTGTCATCAACAACAACAAGGTTAAAATGATGTACTGACACTCGTCGAAGGAAGTCATCTTGATTGAATGTCCAACATTGTTGCCAGTGTTGGAATTGTGGAAACGTTAGGCCTTTGATACAGGCATATAAATGCGAGAAAGTACGTCCGATCTTGCGATTTTAATTCTGATGGAAAAATTATATATATATATATATATATATATATATATATACATATATATATATATATATATATATATATATATATATATATATATATATATATATATATATATATGATAGTCAGTCGTGTCCGACAATGACCATCAGAACAGCAGAGGAGGCAACTGCTGTTCCGACTATTTGGGCTAGAATTTGATTACAGTGGAGAGTGTCTTGCCCAAGTTACATCCCCACTCTCTCGGCCAAGAGGGTTTTAGGACAGTCAGCGTTGGGATGGTTCCCAAAGGCCAACTAGCCCACAAGGCTGCAGCACTAAGAGCCAGTGCAATTTTGCCTCCTAGTTTGAGAGTCATAGTCCTTCACAAAAGACTAAGCTGTAAATGATTTCCCATTGACTGGAGAAACCTTTGATAATACAGCTCTCACTTTGCTGTTGGCCCAAATGTAAACTTATGTCAATCTGTAATATAAGCCAAGTGTTGGGCCTACATATATATATTATATATATATATATATCACAGGTCGTGTTTGTGTTGGTAGGTTTATGATTTCTGGTAGCTGTCCCCCCCCTCTCTCCCCCTCCACCCCGCTCACTCTCCACCCTCCTTCAATATCAATAATCCAATCGTGATGATATATCACTGAAGGGAAGCTGATAAATTTTATTCGGAGAAATATTTGGGCACAGGCCTCTTCGGTTACTGCAGAGTGTCCACGAACGACAATCTGATTCAACCGAAAACCCCACTTCACTTACATTTCAGACTGTTACTGACATTTTGCACCACGCGTTCACTTTGTGTGTGTGTGTTTGTGTGTGTGTGTATGGGGGGGGTGGGGGGGGGGGGGGGGGGGTACGTGTACGTGTACAAGCAGTGGTCAGAAAAACATTCGGAGGTTCGTTTTCAGAGATCCCAACAACGAGTAGCCTTTTTTAAAATGTCGACATTTCGGACATGTGGTAATGGACTGCGCCATTCGGAGTCAGAGAACGCATCCAAAGAACTGGACTTTGTCCGGACTGATTATCGTCTATGTTAGCCCGAAAATGCGTTCGGCAATTTTGTTCGATTTATCGACGCTGAAAAGTCGTGACAACAGTATGTTTGGAACTTCGATATATCTATATAATGATCGTAAAATAATGAATTGCTGATCGATGTGCGCCATCTAGAACATAATTGCCCTGTTTCCTCCACATAACTTTAGATTCGACAAACATTTGTTTCTGATGGTTTCTGTCTCTGGACCTTGCGATTGGAATGAACTTCCTCTTTCGCTTCGTCAAGTCTCCACACTCAGCTCTTTCAAGTCTGACCTTCAAAAATCCACATCTTCCCAAAATAGCCTCCCTTCCCTGCCTCTGTCTTGCCTTCAGTTTCTCCAGTTTTAGAGTTATACATGCGCGTGAATGTCTGGTGCAAAAGTGCTTTGATTTGTCTCTGCACAAGATTCAGCACTATATAAATACCATTCTTCTTCTTCTTCTTCTTCTTCTTCTTATTATTATTATTATCATTGTGAGCAAATCTATGATTTTGAACATTATGGGTAAAATCATACTGGTAACCCCACACCCCCTTCTCCCCTCCCTTTCCCCTACATCGTCAGCGTTATCGATGTTGCTGTTGTCTTTGTTGTGCAGCAGGAATCACACGGGCCGTGAAGGCTTTGCCTTTCGTTTGGTGTTGTTGATGCTGCTGCACACTAGCTGCTTTCACATCGACACTTCATGAAAAAAAAAACACTTCTGTCGTGCAGTTCCAGCCTTGACCCCATGTGGATATGACCACGTAGCGGAGGTGATAAAAGGAAAGAAAGACAACATCGTCACCTGCTACGGTCTGTCTAGCGGAAAACACGTGGACTGGAACCTGCAGTTTGGTGGAAGATTCCCGGATGCTGTTGGATATTGTCCGGATGTCTCCACGAACCAACCCTGCTCTCCGGGGTCCATGGGCATGGCCTTCGTTCCCGAAAGAGTGGCCGACACAGTGAGCAAGATCACCATCAACCCGACAATGCTGGGAGACCACCTGTTGCCTGTGCAGGGAGGGCGTCTGATGTGTTTTAATCGGAACTCTCCATCCACGGCTTGGTGTGACCTGGACTACATTGGTGAGTATGTTTATCTGTTGCCCACAAGGTTTCTGTCTTTCTTCTTTTGGGGAGTGGGGGTGGAGTGGGGTCTTTTTTTTTTTTTTTTTTTTTTTCCATCATCATCATCATCATCATCATCATCTTCTTCTTCTTCTTCTTCTGTCTCTTTGTCTCTGTGTCTGTTTCCTCATATCTGTCTCTCCACCCCCTCTCATTCTCTCCCGGGGGGTCAAGGTCGTGACCCAAAACCGAGAGGTCACGCGTTGCGAGCTCCGTGTTTCTTCGTTTTTTTCTCCAGTTGTAGACGTCACCTACATTTGTACGTTGGCAAACGGCGAGCTAAAGCACCATGCCTTCGGTACCACTGACTGTCAGGTCTGTCTGTGGGTGCTTTGCGGCAGTATTTGTTCGTTTATGTCGAAACGGGCAAAATATTTGGCCGCCATGCGAGTGTCTATTTTAAGACTCAGAACTCGTGCAGACGGTGTCATGGTAGGCGTGCTCCTCATCCTGCTCTACTACGGGAATTTAATCCACCAGTGCGATGACGTGGAGTTGAACCCAGGACCTGGCAGCAAGTCGGACAGCATGTGGCAGAAACGACTGGGCAGCGCTGGAGGTGCCTCGCGCAGGGACAGTGTGGACAGGACCGGACCTACACCCGAGCACTCTTCGGACCCCACCCTGAAGGACGTAATGGCCATGATCAGCAACATACGCACTGACTTGAACAGTAAGTTAGGCATGTTGAGTGAGGATATGAAAGAAATGAAGGATGAGTTTATTCAAATGAAAGAAGGATTTACTAAAATGCAAGAAGAGATGGTCAATTCAAAAAAGGATGTGTCAGCTTTTGAAGCATGAAAATGATGTTTTGAAAGCTGAAAACAAAATATTAAACTCTAAACTTGAAACTCTGGACAAAAAAGTGGATGATCTTGAAGGACGATCCAAACGGAACAATATTATTATTCAGGGTATCTCTCGTAGAGATAATGAGTCATGGCAAGTCTGTAAAGACAGGATATGCTTACAGATACATTGGAGTTATCAGATTATGTACAATTTGATCGTGTACATAGGGTGAATTCAAAACCAAACTCCCCAATAGTTGCACGCTGTACATTTTTTAAAGATAAAGAAGTTGAAGGGCACCAATATTTTTATTGTTGAAGATTCCTCCCTGAGGGTGAGATAGATCAGAAAGAAGTTACTGCCTCACTTAAAAACTACCAGAAACGAAAACACCACGTCCAGTTGCAGATGTTGTTTTTCCTGGAGCTCAGCCTGCTGTCTAATGGTGTTGGTAGGTAGACTGAGTTGATGGAGATGAGACCATGGTGGAACTTGTAAAACACCTCCAGGCGTTTTTTTTTTTCCGTCTGACTTGTAGAGGGTACTACTTGAGGGAACTAAGGATGGAGCTGACACAAGATGTCTGTCGATGTTGGTTTGTAACCCATCTTGCCGCTCGGACCTTTTTGATGGCCTGGATGTCACTGGCTGTATAGGGATCCCACACAGATGCAGCATACTCAAGGACACGTCGATCAAGGGCTTTGTACGCAGTTTCCTTTATCTTCTTGTTTCCTATCTTCAAGTTGCGCCGGAGAAAGTCTAAGGTCTTGTTCACTTTGTTCGTTGTAAAACTGATGTGGGTAGGTCGTCTTGGATGTTCACACCAAGATATTTTGTGGTGTTGACGTTTTCAAGTGGATAGCAATGGAGTTTGTAGTTTAGTGCGATCTTTCTCCTCTTTCTACTGACACTCAAGGTGGAGCACTTTTGCGGGTGGAATTGCATGGCCCACTGTTTCTCCCAGATGGAAATGGAAACTAGGTCTTCTTGGAGTGTGTGTTGGTCAGCTTCCTTCTTGATTATTTTGTTGCACATGGTGTCATCTGCAAATAATCTGGCCTTATGATTGGTATTTGGGAGGTCATTGACGTAGAGAAGGAAGAGACAAGGGCCGCGGACCGAGCCCTGGGGAACACCTGAGTTGACTGGAATGTATTCTGAGGTGACTCCCTCCACCACAACTGCGTGCTGTCTGTCCTCAAGAAAGCTTTTGATCCAGGTATTGAGCTGACCTCTAATTCCATAGCACTGTAATTTATGGACAAGCAGGCGATATACATGTATGAAGCAAGGAAGAAACTACGAACTGTTATTTCGTGAACGTTGTAGAATATCGTGTTTGCTATTTTGGTTGATTTGTGATGTCGATTTATTGTGTCATGTTCTTCTATTTACCTAGTCGTAGTGTGACCCCCTTCAGTAAGGGGCTTTGGCCTTTATCTGAATAAAAGATCGTTATCGTTATCTCTGATTCTCTCCAACTTTCTCCACTCTTCTCTCTCCGAGTGCTGATTGTGCACACATTCATGCATGTTTGTGTGTACGTGCATGTGTGCGCTGTATGTATGTATGTATTTGGTTTCGATTTGTTTGTTTTTGTATTTATGTGTGTGTGTGTGTGTGTGTGTGTGTGAAAGCGTGCTTGCGAGTGCGTGTATGTATGTGTACACGCGCATGTGTGTGTGTGTGTGTGTGTGTGTGTGTGTGTGTGTGTGTTCCAGTCCCAGCAAAAGCCAACTGCAGCGTGAGAGCAGGAACACCAGCATCACCGTTCAGTTTGATTGCACGCTGCGACATTTATGCTGGTGCTAGCTCCCACCGTGGTAGATACCTTTGTGAATGGCTACAACGTGGCCCGGTAAACCACACACACACACATACACACGCACACACACACACACACACACACATACACACACACACACACACACACACACACAGACACTGACACTGACACTACTTTATTGAATAGGCTACAGCCCCATTCAATGGGGGTTCACAGTCGACAGACACATTATTATTTACGAGGGAAAAAAATACATTTGTATATTTTGGACTGCATTCAAGATCTGGGATCTAAGTTTAAAGGCATAGAAAAGAAACTTCGCAAAAACAAAAGTACTCTCTTCTGGAACTCTCTCAAATTCCAGATTATGAATTTCGAAATTGACAATATTCTGTAAATACTTAGATCTTAAGTCTTCATACTTAGGGCACTCAAAAGTGAAGAGAATTTCGGTTTCAAGTGAGTTACTACAAAATTGACAAAGTTTTCTTGATTCCTTGAATAACGGTATTTGTGAACATTAATTTGTGATACTCCAATCCTAAACTGAGCGAGGGTATTACGATATGTGTCCATCCATAAAACATCCACGTATTTCTCTCTTCCACAGAGAGAGAAAGAGAGAGTCTCACACATATAGCGACAACAACACCAACAAACACAAAAATGACACCCACACCCACACACACATACACAACTACATACAAGTAACCCCACCCTCCATCCCTTCCATGCCCCTTCCCCCTCTCCAGTGGACATGTTCAACTGGAGATCTGATATTTAAAGCAATGTTGACGTTTTCTTATTCATGTGATAAATAGATGTGAATTTAGTGGACGTAATAACGCCATTTAAATCAGTTTTTTTTGTGTGTGTTTTATTATATCTCGATTATTCTTTTATTTCGGCGGTAAAAGAGACGTTGCCATCGCTTCAAGCACATCGCAACACATGGTAGATCTCTAGATCTGCACGACTGGAACCAGTCTACAACAGGCTGAAAGAAATGACTGATTCAATTTTTCTTTCATGTTCATTCCACTTAAATCAGTGTCCACTTTAGAATAGTTATATGCAGTAAACACATCAATGGTGTAGTTAGCATCACTGTATGTGCTTTGTCCAGAATTTGCATTTCTTTCTTTTGAATTGTGAACAAGAAAAACTAGGTCATGTCATGTTCAAACACAACATACGTCAGTGGAAAGCGGTTTTTAGAATTTTCGAATTTCGGAACGAATCCAACGAAATAAACACGGTATTTCCAGACACTATTTCCAGAGAAAATGGCAATGTTAAAGTTTTTGACATAAAAATAAAATCATAATCACGTGTGGAGCATGGCAAAATGAAATAAATACAAAAAGACTGAAAGCTTCGCTGTTCAATATATGTAAAGACGATATTTTGTAACTAGTCTTTGAAATTAATTTATTCAGTTGTAAAGTCCTGCTGATCAACCTCTCAGAACTCGTGGTGAAATAATCAAGAGATGGTGTCAGCATTTCCAGTGCGTGGCACTTTCTGAAGCCATTTTGTTGGATGTGTGGCAGTATTCAGGAGCAAACATGATGCATCTATTGTTGTTATATTCTCGGGTTTAGCTGTGTGAGGAAAACTTCGGATGATGGTATTTGCTTTTTAATTTAAATTGTTTTTACATGGAAAATATTTTGCGAATAAGATAACATTTGAATCAGTACCCGTGTGATTTATCAATCAGAATAAAATATTGTATCAGTTTGTGAGTTGTCAGTCAGAATAAAATATTGTATCAGTTTGAGTTTGTATGTATTTTCATTTTCATTGTAAAGAAATATTTCTTGTCCATGTGTTCTGTGAAATATCTTAGTGATGGACAAGGTACCGTGGAGATTCTATGTTTAGGCAAGATTACAAACACAATGCATATCGTTGTCAGTACGTGTCATGTTTTTACAATGTATTCATTTATATAATGCAATGATCTCGTTGCAGGTAACATCAACGTTCTTCTCGAGATGGTATGTAAAAACACATGGTGAGCACGAATGTGTAGTACATGCTCGAGCTTTGCCCACCGTCACTGGTAAATACTACTACACTGTCATCCTCGTCCCTGGACGCATCAAATATGCCCTTGGGACTTTGGACATCAGTAAGTTACCACAACTCAGCCAACGCTTTAATTACTCGCCTCCCTTGTACAGAGGCGGGTTTAGACGTGCCTGTCTATCCACCAAGGACAAGAAAGTATCTGATTATCAGAATCAGAGTACCTTTATTATCTCGTAGAGAAATTATCCATTGTTTGTTTGCACTGGACTACGATGCACACATCACTCAACCCACTAAGCTCAGATTTGGTGTACTGGCCACATCCAATGTTTTATTGTGTCTGACCAAATTTGATCTGGACATGGTTGATTAGAGAGAGAGAGACCGAGCGAACGACCGAGAGAGAGAGAGTGAGTGAGAGAGACAGAGAGAGAGAGAGTGTGTGTGTGTGTGTTTCAAACCACGATTTCTCGCAGTCACACCATTTCTCTCGTTTTACGAGAAAGCGTGGGACTGTGAGAAAGTGTGTTCCTTCCTCTCTCACGCTTGCTGTCAATAATTTATTTGCGTGTGTGAGTTTCCTTTTGGCTGTTTGCTGGGCTGGTTGATTTGTTCTTCTTCTTTCACCTTATTTCTAAAATGATATTTTCATGTTCTGAGTTTCTTCTCCGAAACTGAAAAGCTATTTTCAGTGCAACCGTACATGCAAAAGGATGCTAACACAAGCAGGTGAACTTTATAAACAAGCATGAAAAGAATGAACATTCTAAATAAATGTGACAGAAAAGGTCGCTTCACGACAAAGATTAAAACTTTATTTGATCCCGTTTTCACGCTCCCAACAAAAGGGTAAAGCATTGTGAAACGCCCTTTTCTGTCACATTCATGTAGAAAATTGATTCATTTCGATGTTTCTTCCCCAGTATCCATCGGGAAAGCTTCGGGTCAAGTCTTGGAATATTAAATTTGATTGAGATATATAAATTGCCTTAATTTTGTTGCTTGTTAGTGATTCTGATGTTGAATTTGAGGTTGATACTGATTATTAATAATGATAAATTTTGGGTTATGTAAACACAAAAACATTTCCAAAAATGTGAAATCGGAGTATGGTTGTCTTTATAGCGTGAGTAAAATCTGGCATGCTAGTAAACAATGATGTGCAGAAACGAGCGAACGTGAGTGTTTCAGCCTACAATGGAGTATGTATATTTCCAGTCAGACCAGCAGTCCCTTCCTTGTCAGGCTGTAAGGGTCCGAACAAAATAATATTAGAGTACTCGACTGTCAACTGCACGTGCTCCACGGAAAACATTGGCAAACCCCCTGGACGTCTTCAGTTTGTACGATTTGGCAAGGGCACCTTGAATCTGGGTGACTTTGGCGTCAAGAGTATCACGTTTTCACTGTTCCTGTATCGCGAAGACCACCTGTCCACACAGTTCCGCTGTGAGGTGATATGGGCCGAGAGGATCGTTGGAAGTGTCGAGCGATTCTTACTCCACCGTAAGAGTTTGACAGGCGTATAATCCACAGTCAAAGTAATAAATGTTACATGCACTCACCCTGTCTTGCACGCGACATACACACCCTGTCTCCTATTTTACATAATTGTACACCCTGTCTCTTATGTAACATACACACCGTGTCTCCTATGTTACATACACACCCTGTCTCCCATGTTATATACACACCCTGTCTCCTATGTTACATACACACTCTGTCTTCCATGTTACATACACACCCTGTCTCTTATGTAACATACACACCGTGTCTCCTATGTTACATACACACCGTGTCTCCTATGTTACATACACACTCTGTCTTCCATGTTACATACACACCCTGTCTCCTATGTTACATACACACCCTGTCTCCCATGTTACATACACACCCTGTCTCCTATGTTACATACCCACCCTGTCTCCTATGTTACATACACACCATGTCTCCTATGTTACATACACACCCTGTCTCCTATGTTACATACACACCCTGTCTCCTATGTTACATACACACCCTGTCTCCCATGTTACATACACACCCTGTCTCCCATGTTACATACACACCCTGTCTCCTATGTTACATACACACCCTGTCTCCTATGTTACATACACACCCTGTCTCCTATGTTACATACACACCCTGTCTCCCATGTTACAAACACACTGTCTCCTATGTTACATACACACCCGTTCTCTCATATTACAAACACACAATGTCTACTATGTTACAAAGACACCTTATCTCCAGTGCTAAATACACACTTTGTCTCCCATGTTATATGCACACTCTGTCTTCCATGTAAAATACACACCGTGTCTCATATGTTACATCTTCTGTCTCTGATGTTACCTACAAACTCTGTCCCCTATTTCACACACACACACACACACACACGCGCGCGCGCGCGCGGTCTCCATTATTACACACACATGCTCTCTCCTGTGTTAAATAAGTGCTGTGTCCTATGTTACATACACATGCCTTCTCACATGTTTCGCTCACACACTCTCCTCTTTTACGGCGACCTCAAATGATGAAGATTGTGCATTCTGGTTCTTGGAACAGCACGAGAATAACAACTGGATGAGGAACGGCTCAAGCTGTCCAGTCCACAAAAAGCAAAACGGATCCACGACACACAACTCACTGGGACACCCGGGCACGTGCAGAACGAGACGTGCAAGCTCTTCATGGCCTGATCCAGTTTTACCTGGGGGTGATGTGGATGTTGCTGTGCCTCGCCAGGCCAAACGAATCACTTGTCAGTGACAGTTCCTATGTTGACAATTGTTGACGGTGTTGACGATTGTTTCATGTGACTGTATATGTTTTGTTTTGTTTTTAAAGAAAAAAAAAAGAGAAAAAAATCTTGCCACGGTTTCCATGTCCGTGACACCGTGTCACGCATGTTATCGTTCGTTGTGTTGCATTGCTAGATGGACTCTGGACAGCAATAAAATTCGTTTATTCGCTCCTTCGTTCGTTCCTTTTTATGATTACAAGAGTTAAAATACAAGGTCATCACTTGGCGAAATAAGATTAGTTTGCAGGCACAATGGACCTCATGATTTTCACCCAGTTCTAATGAAACCTACCATGTCGACTGGCCTCGGTGAGATTACGGTCCTTGCACACACCCAAGGTCGTATGGCCAACGCACTTTTTCTGACCAAGCCCACACTCTTCGGAATCAATTGCCTCAGCCTCTCCGTCATTCATCTTCACTGCAGTCTTTCAACTCCAGTCTGAAGACCCACCTTTTCCCCTCGCTGATCCCTTTCCAGCATCGTTAACAAAAATGACTATCAGTGAGTGAATGAGTGCTTGGTTATAGATTCTGTAGGTTGTAGATATATATATATATATATATAGATAGATAGATGGCTGGATGGATATTGGTTTGTTTGTTTTTTTGGTGTTTTTTGTTGTTGTTGTTGTTGTTGTTGTTTTGTTCTGAGCCGGCTTTGTGGCAGGCTGATGTGAAGAAACAGAAAGGAACAAAAATTAATGGGGAATTTACTGGCAAAAATATGTCAGTCTTGCCCTTAACTGTGACGCACATCCACTAAACACATTTTGTAGTGTTGTGACAGTCGAGCAACCAAACCATGTGTTGTCCAAATTTCCTGGGCGATTCAGACTTCTAATGGGAAACAACCCCAGTGGCGGCACCCTGTTCTACAGAAAGTTTGAGAGTTGGATTGCTTCCCTTCAATCGTGTTGCCCATGAGTGTGGAGGGCATGTTGGGAAGTCGGTTGGTTTTTTTGATTTTTTGTTTTTGTTTTTTTTCCCGCCTGTTCATGCTTTTATTCTTCAGATGCACCCCATATTTCTGCGCGAAATTCATGCTGTTCTCCCCATGTGATAATCAGTCTCCACCTTCTTTAATTATTGTTCTTTGTTTTGTTTTGTTTTTGGTATGCATAATAATCAAAATTTCTTTTTCTTTTCCAAACATTTCCGAAAGAAGTTAGTGGTCACGAAAATCTCTGATGATATCTTGGGTACTTTAACATGAGCATAGTTAGTGCATGGGGCCTCGTTTCATTGTCTCAGTTGAAAGACTCACACTGGGGTCTCGTTTCATTGTCTCAGTTGAAAGACTCACACTCGGACCCCAACTCAGGATCCAGTGGTAGGAAGAAGATTTTTTTTTAAAGCTGAGAATCACAAAACAATATGGAACAGAAATAGGTAAATAAAGAAATGAATGAATGAATGAATGAATAAACAAATAAATAGATAAGTAAATTAATAAATAAATAGATAAATAAATGAAAGAATGATAAAAAAAAAAAGAAGGAATAAATGATTAAATAAATAGATAAATAAATAAATGAATAAACAAATAAATACATAGATAGATAAATGAAAGAATAAATAAATAGATAAATAAATAAATGAATGAATAAACAAATAAATAAATAGATGAATGAATGAATGAATGAATGAATGAATAGATAAATGCTAAGAAACACAAAACAAAACTTACCAAAAAGTAAAATTACAGAAAGGCGAGTGGAGTTTCCAGGTCCATGCGGGACTCGAACCCTAGTTCCTTGCTTTTTCAACATGGAGCTCTGTCTGTTTCACTTTCAGTTTCAGTCAGTTTCAGTTTCAAGCTCTTGCCAAAGTGCGGAGTGATCCATCATTTTACACCACGTCTGCTTAATCAATTAAAAACAACAAACAACAACAACGACAACGACGACAACGACGACAACAAAACACAACAACAAAACAAACAAACGGATCTTCACATCAACTCAACGCGCTGATCCTGCATCAAGTTGAGAGCCTTCTCTCAGTTGGTGTAAAGCATTAACTTAAAAGATGAAATAAACCAATACAGAAATCAGTAAACACATTAGAACATAATGATTAAAAAAAAAAAATGACATGCCAAATGATAGAGAGAAAAAAAGAGAAGATTTTTGAAATGGTATTGTATGTATTGTATTGCATTGTATTGGCACAGCAGATTTGTCTGTGTGAGACGGCCCCCGCAATAGCGGAGCGGTTAAAGCGTTGGACTTTCAATCTGACGGTCCCGGGTTCGAATCTCGGTAACGGCGCCTGGTAGGTAAAGGGTGGAGATTTTTCCGATCTGCCAAGAGTACCTGAACCCCCTTCGTGTGTACACGCACGCAGAAGAACATGTAGGCACGTTAAAGATCCTGTAATCCATGTCAGCGTTCAGTGGGTTATGGAAACAAGAACATGCCCAGCATGCACACCCCCCAAAAACGGAGTATGGCTGCCTACATGGCGGGGTAAAAACGGTCATTCACATAAAAGCCCCCTCGTGTACATACGAGTGAACGTGGGAATTGCTGCCCACGAACGCAGAAGAAGAAGAAGATTCTGGCTCTCTCTCTCTCTCTCTATCCGTTCACTACAGAGTGCTTTACAATCTCCATTGAATGAGGGAAACTGTGTGGTGGTCAAGGTGTTAGTCTTTCGAATGGAACGACTGCTAAACCGAGGCTCCGTGCATAGTACACACACACACACACACACACACACACACACACAGGAGGAACCCACGGCAACAAGTTGTTCCTGACGACTGAATTTTTGTAGAAAAAAATCATATTGAAAAAAACCCACCTGTATGCATGCAGACAGGGAAAAAAAGGGGGGGGGGGGAAGTAAAGGGGGTAGGGGTGGGTGTGGGTGTGGGGGGAATGGTGGAGGTGGTCTCGGGTGATGGCAACGCGCTCTCCCTGAGGAATGCAGCACTACTGATTTCCATGCAGATGAATCTGCTGTGGCTGAGCAATGCAATGCAAAATACAACACAATACAACACAAAACGGTACAGTTTATTTCGATACAATACAATACAACACAACAAAATACAACAAAATACAGAATATTTCAATACAATACAGTACAACACAACACACTCCAATACATTACAATACAGCACAGTGCAACTCGATACAATGAATGTACAGTACAGTTCGATACAACACAATACAATACAATACAATACAACTGACACAATACAATACAACACAATACAATACAATACATTGCAATACAATACAGCACAATCACAGCGCAACTCGATACAATGAATGTACAATACAAGGCAGTATAGTTTAATGCTTTACAGCACAGCAGTGCTTCGCAAAACAACTGATGCGATGCAAAACAGTTTCAGATCACTCACTCGTGATATGTTGGACAATGCTGTGAGTGCATCTACAGTCCGCGTTGTGTGTCTGGATTCTCTGTACCAGTTTTCATTGTCTGGAAGATGGCCATGTGAAACAAAAGTAAAGAACAAAGACTTAATACAATAATATATTGCCAGCTGATCCTCTCTCTCTCTCTCTCTTTAAGTGTGTTGTTGTTGGCTATTGATTTTTTGTTGTTGTTGTTGTTGTTGATGATGTTTTTGTTATTTTTGTTGTTGTTGCTGCTGCTGTTGTTGATGATGTTGTTGTAGTTGTTGTTATTGCTGTTTTTACTGTTCGTAGTCCTCAGTCAGTGTACTTTCTGCCGTGACAACAGAGAACGACTAATTACAATGATTTCTGCTGAAAGTAGTTCATAAATTCCGTGACGGCAACTACACTGAACAAAGACAGAAACACACACACACACGCACACACACACACGCACATATATATATATATGAGAGAGAGAGAGAGAGAGAGAGAGAGAGAGAGAGAGAGAGTTTCAGTTTTAGTAGCTCAAGGAGGCGTCACTGCCTTCGGACAAATCCATATACGCTACACCACATCTGCCAAGCAGATGCCTGACCAGCAGCGTAACCCAACGCGCTTAGTCAGGCCTTGATTATTAAGCTAGTATACTGACACCTGTGATTTCATTTTAAAAGATTTCAAACTGATCACACACACACACACACACACACACACACACACACACACACACACACTCCTCTCTACTGATCTCATATCACTTTCAACTTTCAGTGAAAGGAGGGGTCGTGGGGAGGGGGGGGGGGGGGGGCGAACAAATGAACTTTATGAAGAGCGCGTAAAGATCTCTTCACAAATAGCTGAGAGAGAGAGCATCACCAGCACAGACGGACTCACCCCACACCACACAACACAGTAAACTCTACACGGCACGTGCTACTGCAAACACACCTACACACACACACACACACATGTAGGCGGCGCAGGTCATGTCTATATTTATCTTCCAACATGGCGTCGTGAGACAACACGAAAGAGGTCGTTCTTAGACAAAGACAAGTAAGCCAGCAAGCTTCATCTCTCCGCATTCAGCCTTCTCTGTCTGGTAAGCCATTACCCCCACAAGCCTTTCTCTTCTACCTCACAGCTCGGAATGTCTTCCGCTCACACGATATTAACTTTACTACCCTGACTTTGGTTTGTTTGTTAATCAAAACCAAGCGAACGCAGTTTTTTTTTCTTCTCTTTTTTCAAAGGCTTACAAAGAAGAGTGAATAATTCGACCTCCTTTTGGTTTACGACGCAGTATTTTTGTGCGTAGAGGATAGTCGCGACAGAGTCAGCTTCCAAAGAGACCTGACTGAAGTAACTTGAGGATTAAGGTATCATCAGTTGAAGAATTTTCCTGAAGGTATGGGCTCAGTAATTAAATGTAAATCGGTGTTTGATTTTTTGAAAGTTTTGTTTGATTGGGTGTGGAAAAGTGAAACTTTTTTTTTCTGGAAAATTCCGGATAAAAAGCAGAGTGTTTTGATTTTTGTTTAGTGTGTCTCTGTTCGTTTTCATTTTGTTTCTTCATCGTATTTTCTAGGTCAGTTTTTTTTTTTGGCTCTTACTCTCTTTCCTTCGTTTACTTTCTCTCTCCAGAGTCACTGGCTATACTGTTGCTCACGCAGACAGTGTTGAAGTGTTTCCTCTCAACGTGAGGCTGGCTACCAATTGGAAATCGAACACGTTTTTTTGTTTTGTTTTTGTTGTTTGTCATTGGGGGTGGGAGGTCGTCTCTTTTGCGGCATAATTAGATAAATGAGGAGATGTTGAGAAGGGTTTGGAAGTTTTCTTTGTCAACACAACGGCCATTTGATGCCCACACTGACGGAACATCTCCCTCAGACGGCTGTTTTTCTCCAGGTCTGTTTGTGCCGCCATGCCAAACGGGTAAAATGCCGTCTGCTGCAGGAAAGCCAGGTGATGTCAGGGGGGCTCTGTAAGGGATTTTCTCCTTTATTTCATGTTGTGTTATTTATTTTTAGGCGAGAGGTTCTGTGAAGTTTTGTTTTTGGATTGTTATTCCTCCCATCTGACGTGTCACAGGTGTGTGTGTGTGTGTGTGTGTGTGTTCGTCTCTGGCATGCGAGGTTCTGTTGAGTTTTTTAAAAGGGATAACTCGTGCCCTTTTTATGTGTCTGAGTTCGTCTCAGAGACGTGAGGTTCTGTCAGGGTTTGTTTCTGTTGTGAGAGTGCATTGGATCTCTTTGTCTTATGGGGTTGAAAGGTTTTGTTGTGAATGAAGTTTTACGTCATCTTCCAGGCAGAAGTGAACATGAATATTGCAAACTATTTGCTTTCTTTGTTGTTGTTGTTGTTGTTGTGTGTGTGTGGTTTTTTTTTTCTGTGTATATAAACTTTTTACAAAAACCTCTTCAGTGTAGATTTGTCCAGTGAATTTACCCAGAGACAGTTCTTGTGCTGAGCTCTTGAACAAGCACTATGCTCTAGACCGCAAGCAGACCTCAGTCTTACCTCTTGATAGCTTTGAACCTTACTCATCGCCTGGCTCCCAATGTTGCATGTCTGTCTTTGTCTGTCTCACGGCTGTCCCTCTCTCTGCCTCTGTCTCGGCCTGTCTCTCTGTCTTTGTCTGTCTCACGGCTGTCCCTCTCTCTGCCTCTGTCTCGGCCTGTCTCTCTGTCTTTGTCTGTCTCACGGCTGTCCCTCTCTCTGCCTCTGTCTCGGCCTGTCTCTCTGTCTGTCTCACGGCTGTCCCTCTCTTTGCCACTGTCTCGGCCTGTCTCTCTGTCTGTCTCACGGCTGTCCCTCTCTCTGCCACTGTCTCGGCCTGTCTCTCTGTCTCTGTCTGTCTCACGGCTGTCCCTCTCTCTGCCTCTGTCTCGGCCTGTCTCTCTGTCTGTCTCACGGCTGTCCCTCTCTCTGCCTCTGTCTCGGCCTGTCTCTCTGTCTCTGTCTGTCTCACGGCTGTCCCTCTCTCTGCCTCTGTCTCGGCCTGTCTCTCTGTCTGTCTCACGGCTGTCCCTCTCTCTGCCTCTGTCTCGGCCTGTCTCTCTGTCTTTCTGTCTGTCTCACGGCTGTCCCTCTCTCTGCCTCTGTCTCGGCCTGTCTCTCTGTCTTTGTCTGTCTCACGGCTGTCCCTCTCTCTGCCTCTGTCTCGGCCTGTCTCTTTGCCTGTTGTCTTTTTCTTTTCCCTCATTTCCCCTGTGTATTAGTGTTAGTGTGTGTGTGTGTGTGTGTGTGTGTGTGTGTGTGTAACAATAATCAATAATGATAATGATAACAGTAAGTGTGTGTGTGAGAGTGTGCGCACGCCCCTGTGTGTGTGTGTGTGTGTGTGGTGTGTGTGTGTGTGTGTGTGTGTGTGTGTGTGTGTGTGTGTGTCCCTGTTTACATCTTTTTAAATTGCTAATAATTTTAGTTCAGTTTCACTGGAGTGGCAGATGCGTTGTTCTAACCCATGCAACAATAATGATTAGATAGCATGTATATATATATATATAGTCAGCGTTTTTCCACACACACACAAAAACAACAAACAAACTAGGCTTTTGAATGCTCAGGTAGGAAGTCACCGCAATTTTGAAAAGAGATTCTGGCAGCACTGATACGCAAATGTCATTTTACCACACCTATTAGTTTGTGGGTGGGTGGGTGTCATGGGGGTGGATATGAGTGTGCAACATCTTGTGTTGTGAAAGTCTCGTGTACTGCGTAGATAGGATGATACGCACATGAGTGTTCATTATGTTTGAATATTTTGTCATCCATATGCATATCTGCCAGCTCAGGTTAACTGTGTTTGGTATAACTTTGCTAGATTTTTTTCATAAATTATTTATTCATGCGTTTGTGCATCTGTATGTAGGTTGGGTCCCTAACCTGTTTGATTTTTAAATGCTCACGTGCAAGCTTGTGTGCGTTGATAGGGGGTATAGTTAAAGAAAAAAAATGAAAGTTTGACTCGGCGTTATCCAAACAAAATCAAGCATGTTAATAAAAAAATTAAAAAAAGAATTATTGGAGTGAGTCATCAAGGGTTGAATGACTTATCGGCTCTATGCGGCCATACCTCTGGGCAGACCTACTTTCGGTACACACTTCCCACAATCCAGTTCCACACACGGGCGAAAGCGTGGCAGCAACTGCTGGGATTGGAAGCTCGTTTCGGCAACCTAACTCACCATCGTTGCTCGTGATCACCGTGCTAATGACGTCATAAATCTTTCCTCACTGTTTGCGTAGCTTCCGGCCTGGGCGTGTTGCGTGTGAGGGTGATCGGCAACAGATGGCGTCAGCGGTGATCATTTCCGCGCCGTTTGTTTTGTGTGGGGATTTTATGGGTCTGTTTTATCAAGGTGCTTCAGATCCATTTGCATATTATCTTGAACAGATTCTCCTTTCGCATTTGAGGCTCACTGAACCACTTTTCGTGTGGGGCGCATGCTCATGCCCAGGTGCTTACGTGGAAACACACACGTGCAGTTCTACAAACACACACACACACACACACACACACACATACATACACACACAGAGGATTGTTGAGGCTTTAGGGTGTTTCTTTTTATTTTTTTAAATTTTTTTTTTAATGATTTCACACACAAAAGAAAACCCCTTCATTAACACCAACCACCTTTTTTTTGTCATGTGGTTATTGGCAAGTAACCAGTGACAGTGTGAATGAGTGAATCTTTTTTTTTGTTGTTGGCAGAGAAACACACAAAAGACACAAATAAAGTTAAGTCCTCTGAATGATCAAGCCAATAAATATTAAATTATGCAAATTAAAAAGGCAGTTTTTAAATATTCGGTATTGAACTACAGTTTTTGTTACCTGTAAGCAGGGTCATTGAATATTGTAAATGATCACTATTGTTCCCAAGTTTCTTGTTAGGAAGTGTGTACAACGTAAGAAGCTACCAGATGGTTTCATCGTTACATTCTTCGTCATATTCCGAGGCAGTTTTATAGATTATTTTGCTATGATTTGAACATATGTATGCATTTTTTTTTTTTAAAGATTTGTACGTTGTATTCAAAATTTAACACAGTTCAATCATTAGTTGTATGCAATGTTTAGTTTGTTCTTTTGTTTATATGTACGTTAACTCTCCGTACCCCATCAGAGGTGAAACGCAAATAAATCTTGAAACCTGAGCTTTATGGACGTCTGAAAACACCACCTGAAGCACTTTTACACTTGTGTGTGTGTGTGTGTGTGTGTGTGTGTGTGTGTGTGTGAGCACTGAAGCATTGTAGTTCCTCGGTGAAACTGCACGCGTCAGGGGAAGCCTGTTTCAGACAGAAATTATTCAAACTGCTAGCTGACGATCACAGCGGCTGGCATCACGCTGCTGGGGAAAGAGTCAAGAAGGGCGAGGAAAAGCACAACCAGCAGTTGGAGGAGCAGAGACAGCGGGAAAAAAACCTTGGGCCTTTGATCCACATTCCAACTCTTGTCGACAAAACCTGCAGAAGAGAGACTGACTGTCATGCATTACTGAGCCCGGCACGCTCCAGACGCTGCTCTTAAACAGGACTTATTCTGGACAGACAAAGGTGCTGCTACCATGATCTCACGAGACAGACGGACGCCAATCAATTAATTGATCAATCACCAGACTTCTGATTCCCATAGTCTGAGTCAACTCTCCTGTGAGTCAGTTGAGAGAGTACCTCTGACGACCAGCGAATGATTAACTGGCAGCAGGAGAAAATACTCTTGAGTGGGGGAGTCTGTCATTTAAATAAGAAAAATAAGTCTCATTTGATTTTGCAAGTGCTCATGAAATCAATTTTACATGCGTGTGTGTGTGTGTGTGTGTGTGTGTGTGTGTGTGTGTAAGCACTGAAGCATTGCGCTTAGAACGTTCTGCGGTGAAACTGCATGCGTCAGGAGAAGCCTGTTTCAGACAGTAATTATGCAAATGGATCTGAAGCACCTTGATAAAACAGACCCATAAAATCCCCACACAAAACAAATGGCGCGGAAATGATCACCGCTGACGCCATCTGTTGGCGATCACCCTCACACGCAACACGCCCAGACCGGAAGCTACGCAAACAGTGAGGAAAGATTTATGACGTCATTAGCACGGTGATTACGAGCAGCGATGGTGAGTTAGGTTGCCGAAACGAGCTTTCAATCCCAGCAGTTGCTGCCACGCTTTCGCCCGTGTGTGGTAACTGGATTGTGGGAAGTGTGTACCGCAGTCTGGTTTCCAAAGCAGGTCTGCCCAGAGGTGTAGTCCACATGTAGCCAATGAATAGGCCATTCAGCGCTTGATATTATTTATGACCAGTTCCGATAATTTTTTGTCAATTTATATGCTCGATTTGGTTTGCTTAAGGCGTCTGCAAAGCACTTGGCTTTTCCCTTGTCACTGTATGTTTTGCAACACAAACGCACACAGACATGAAACATACACACACACACACACACGCGGACGCACATAGGCACACACACACACATGCACGCATGCACGCACGCACACATATATATACACACACACACCGTGACACACACACACACACACACACATTCACACACACACGCGCGCGCTTCGCGAACGCATCCACAAATAACAAGATACGAAAAGCTAAAGAACTATAACACAATGAGCGTGGAACCAGAAAGAGATGGTGAGAAGAGAAAGATGAAGAGAGAGAGAGAGAGAGAGAGAGAGATACCGGGCAGAGAAAGACTTACGCTTGAGCACGTATTTCTGCACCCCTCTTACGTCACATACACTTGCGCAAAGCCATTCCAACTATAGGGACTTTCGCAACAACCACATACTTTCAACACACACACACAGACACACACACACACACACACACACGCCCGAGCGCATGCAGGCACACACATACGCGCGCGAACGTATTCACAGATAAGATGCGGAAAGCGAAAGAATTACGACACAATAAGCGTGCTTCCAGTGAGAGAGAGAGAGAGAGAGGGGAAGAACAATACAGGATGAAGTATGAGGAACAGTGTGTAGCGAAAGACTCACGTATCAGCACTGACATATTTATAGACCTGCACCACTTACGAGACATACATACCACGCTTACGCAACAGCATCCCAAGTCACGAAGCGCACAGCACATCTTCGCAACAACCATTTATTTTCTAACACACACACACACACACACATACACAGAGACGCACGCACGCACACATATACGCACATACACGCACACGCGCACACACACACACACATTCACACGCGTGCGCACGCACTCTTACGAAATGTACAATGGAGTAAATATGCATGATTAATCATGAGTCAAGAAAGCAAACGCTCATACAAAGAATAAGGTAGAGGGTACATACTTGCTTTTTTTTTTTTTTTACTCACTTTCAATCATCTGCTTTGTATGACAGACATAGTCGTGTCCGACCTTGATCCTCAGAAGAGCAGTGGAAGCAACTGTCCCAACTAACTAGGCTAGAATTTAATTGTAGTGGAAAGGGTCTTGCCCAAGTTACATCCTCTCTCACTGTCAAGTGGTTTAGGACATTCGGCGGTGGGTTCGGTTCCCAAAGGCCGACTAGTTAGCCCCCAAGGTTGCAGTACTAAGAGCCAGTGCAGTCTTGCTTCCTAATTATTTTAAGAGTCACAGTACTTCACAAAAGAAAAAATGCTGTAAATGAAATGTCACTGCATTAGACGGAAACCATTGATCTCTGCTATTGGCCCGACTGTAAAATTCTGTTAGTATTTGATCAAAGACCAGCGTTGATCCACGACATAAAACACACTGCATAATATGTGTGCATGCCACACACACACACACGCTTATAGAGCACGCACACGCACGCGCACACACACACACACACACACACACAACCACCACCACTACAACCACCACCACCACTACCACCACCATACTCCACACAATGACATGCACGCCAATAATCGACAAATGGATATTTAGTGGCATCATAATGTGCATTGAAACCACTGGCAGACATGATACGTGATGCCTATTGCATGTCTGAAAAAACCATGTCATAAGAACCTCATGGCCAATGACAGAGTGTCAGTGAGTGTGAAATTTCCACTCTCCCTTCCTCTCTCTCCCTCCCTTCCTCCATCTCTCTCTTTCCCACTTCTCTTTTCTACCCCACTCTCTTTCTCTGGAAGTTTCTGCCTTCCCTGTTCCGGTCTCTGCCTGCCTGTCACAGTTAGTGAGTCTCTTTGTCTGTTTTGACTGTCTGTCAGTCTGTTTGCCTGTTTCTCTGATCAGATTATTTTGTATTTTCCCTCCGCATTCGATAGGAAAGCATAAAAAAACCCACTGCAGGCAGGAAAAAATACAAAAAAAAAAAAAAAAAAAAAAAGGTTGGCGCTCTCAGTGTTGCGACACGCTCTACCTGGGGAGATCAGCCCGAATTTCACTCAGAGAAATCTGTAGTGACAAAAAGAGTAATACAATACAATACAATGTATGTATGTATGTATGTATGTATGCGTGTGCTTTTGTGTGCACATGCGTGCGTCAGTGCATGTGTGAATGAATGTGCTCCGAGCTTGCGCCCTGATGCAGCCGGCCTTTGTCAGAATAGAAAAAAAAAAAAAGAACATAAGTTGTCGCCTCAACCTCTCCCCTCTTCAAAGAGAATAACAGTACACACTAGTAAAAGCACGATCCCTGTTATACCCATAGAACCATGCAAACACTCTCCCATTTCCCCTCCTCCGTCGGGGACAAAAAAAAAAAAAAAAAAAAATCTATTCACCAGATAGCTGAAAGCAAAAACGAAAAAAAAAAAAAAAAAATCTATTCACCGGAGTGCTGGCGATAGGCGCCAGAGCGTGTCGACAATAATTTTGATTTACTGGCGAGATGGCGACTTTTTTTTTCCTTTCCTTTTTTTTTTTTTCTCTTTTTTTTTCCCCCCATGCGCGCGACATTAGCGACCAGCCTGCCATCTGCTGTGCATATACCCCAGAGGGAGAGAGATGTGATTCACGTGCCAAGGCTAAAAATAACAGTGTGCGCGAGACGCGGCTGTCATGATAAGGGTGGAAGTTAGGGGGGGGGGCTGGGGGGGGGGGGTAGCGTGGAGGAGGCTATGGAGGTAAGGGGTGGAGCGGTGGGAGGGGCGGGGGGGGAGGGGGGGGGAGAGGGGTTGCAGGAGATAGAACGTGACGGGGGTCTGTGTGGTAGGGGGAGGGGAGAGTGTTGGGGGGAGGGGGTGTAGGGTGGAGAGGGGAGGATTTGGTCACGCGTGAGTGCGTGGATTTTCAGTGTGGGGTGGAACGTCGTCGGGTGGATGGAGTGTTAGTTGTTGGGGGGGGGGGATGGTGATGGGGGTTGTCTGGGGGAAAAGGGGATGATGGGATGTTTGTTGTGGTGTGGGGGGCTGTTATATATATATATATATATATATATATATATATGTGTGTGTGTGTGTGTGTGTGTGTGATAGCGTATAGCTTGGCTATGAGCTTTGATTTATTAAGAGATATTTAAAGAATTAGCACATCCTATGCTCAAAGTTGTAACAAGGTACACTTGGTGGTAAAGGGCTGTGGTTTAGGGATGGATTGAAATTTTGATAAAAGAATTGAAACCTTAAAGGGAATAATTTGATTTTGTTATGGATCAATATCCTGTCATCAGAATATTTTGAAGGATCTTAATCCTGTCGTAAAGGTATTTTGAAGGATGTTAATCCTGTCGTAAGAATATTTTGAAGGATCAAAATCCTGTCGGCGACGCCACTTTTGTAGCCGAACCGAGTGGTTCTAGTAGGGAGAAATGATCGTGACATTGTCCTTTGCTCAGTGATCCCCACGACATCGACATCCTTTCTGTCTACCTTCTTCCTTCACCCACCCACCCACCCACCCACGCGCCAGTCTACATGGACAGAAGGGACTACAACTCCGGCTACTCCATTCTGGGTGCCCCCATCAGCCTCCGCAACTTTCGACGCGATTACGACGACGACAATGACGGTTACGGGCTGGCCGCCGCCGCTTTCCCAGCCCACCACCACCACCACCACCACCACGACCTCCACGAGCCCGAGCCTCATGACGTAGACACCAGCCCCCGTGACGTCGACAGCGATGACGACACATTCGACCGGGGCAGAAAGAGAAGGTTCCACTCCACGAGCTCCTCGTCGCAGTCCCCGTACAGGTCGTGCAAGTCGTCCGTGTCTCCTGGGAACTCCGCCTCGGAGTCTGACGAAGCGCGAGAGTTGTCTGAAGAACTGGATGGGGAAGAGACCAGCACACGAGCGCACACCCAGACCGAGAAGGAGAGAATCTCGGAGAAGGAGCAACACAATTTCTCGAACGATCGAGCAGAGAGTTGCCGCAGCGCTTCCAAGCCCAAGAAGGCTGTGTGCCTCATCCACGACAACGAGGAGGACGAGGATGAGGGCTGGAAGGAGCTGCCCGCGATATTGCTGGAGGACATCTTCGTTCTCCTCAGCCCCAAGCACCGGCACCAGGCTTCGATGGTGTGCCGGCCGTGGTACGAGATCTTCTATTCGCCGCGCGTGTGGGAGACGTTCGTTCTGTTCGAGACCACCCTGACGCGGAGGCGCTTCAGCGCTTACAAGGGCTACCAGAGGGAGCTGTGCCCTGGGAAGACTCAGGTTTGTTGTTGGTTTTTTGCTGAGGGTGGTGGTGGTTGGTAGGTGGTGGTGGTGGTGGTTGGTTTGTATTTGTGGTGGTGGTTGTCGTTGTGGTGGTGGTGGTGGTTGGTAGGTGGTGGTGGTGGTGGTTGGTATGTGGTTGTGGCTGTGGTGGTGGTGGTGGTTGGTATGTGGTTGGTATGTGGTTGTGGTGGTTGATATGTGTTTGTGGTGATGGTGAAGGTGGTTGGTATGTGATGGTGGTTGTGGTGGTGGTGGTTATGGTTATGGTGGTGGTGGTTGGTATGTGGTGGTAGTTGTGGTGGTGGATGTTGCTTTGGATGTTTTTCGTTTGTTTGTTTTTTTTATTTGTTTTTGTTAAGCTTGTTTTATTCAAATCAAAGGTATAGCAGGGTCAGCAACCACACTCATTTGCCTTATTTGGATTTTTGTTTTGTTTTGAGAAATTGATAGGAGGTGCCATCATGAGAGTCGGTCAGATGCTGGACTTTGATCCAGTGTAAGAGGTACCATCATGACACAGTCGGTTAGATGCTGGACTTTGATCCAGTGTAAGAGGTACCATAATGACACAGTCGGTCAGATGCTGGACTTCTGATCCAGTGTAAGAGGTACCATCATGACACAGTCGGTCAGATGCTGGACTTCTGATCCAGTGTAAGAGGTACCATCACGACACAGTCGGTCAGATGCTGGACTCTGATCCAGTGTAAGAGGTACCATCATGACACAGTCGGTTAGATGCTGGACTTCTGATCCAGTGTAAGAGGTACCATCATGACTCAGTCGGTTAGATGCTGGACTTCTGATCCAGTGTAAGAGGTACCATCATGACACAGTCGGTTAGATGCTGGACTTCTGATCCAGTGTAAGAGGTACCATCATGACACAGTCGGTTAGATGCTGGACTTCTGATCCAGTGTAAGAGGTACCATCATGACACAGTCGGTTAGATGCTGGACTTTGATCCAGTGTAAGAGGTACCATCATGACACAGTCGGTTAGATGCTGGACTTCTGATCCAGTGTAAGAGGTACCATCATGACATAGTCGGTTAGATGCTGGACTTCTGATCCAGTGTAAGAAGTACCATCATGACACAGTCGGTTAGATGCTGGACTTTGATCCAGTGTAAGAGGTACCATCATGACACAGTCGGTTAGATGCTGGACTTTGATCCAGTGTAAGAGGTACCATCATGACACAGTCGGTTAGATGCTGGACTTCTGATCCAGTGTAAGAGGTACCATCATGACACAGTCTGTTAGATGCTGGACTCTGATCCAGTGTAAGAGGTACCATCATGACACAGTCGGTTAGATGCTGGACTTCTGATCCAGTGTAAGAGGTACCATCATGACACAGTCGGTTAGATGCTGGACTTTGATCCAGTGTAAGAGGTACCATCATGACACAGTCGGTTAGATGCTGGACTTCTGATCCAGTGTAAGAGGTACCATCATGACACAGTCGGTTAGATGCTGGACTTTGATCCAGTGTAAGAGGTACCATCATGACACAGTCGGTTAGATGCTGGACTTCTGATCCAGTGTAAGAGGTACCATCATGACATAGTCGGTTAGATGCTGGACTTCTGATCCAGTGTAAGAGGTACCATCATGACACAGTCGGTTAGATGCTGGACTTTGATCCAGTGTGTACCGAGATTCCGTTTTGGCATGGTGTGGTGTCTTTGGGGAAAGGCACCTGACTCCATACAGGTGGGAATGGGTACTTGGCTTGGGTCTGGGAAGGCTGATTAAAGCGTCGAAAGGAGAGGAGTGACCCCCCGCCTTCCTGTGCTGAGCCCTGGACACAGTGGATATGAATGCTCTGCCCCGATGGCCGCAAAACATTTAAAGCATAATAAAGGCATCTGTACATGTAGAGTATAAAAAAAAATGGGTGCGATTTTTGTTGTTGTTGCTTAGTTTTCTTTGTTGTGGTGGTGTTTGTGCCCAACGCTCGGCTTATATCACAAATTTACACATGCTAACAGTTGGGCCAACAGCACAGTGAGAGCTATGAACAGTGGTTTCTCCACTGCAGTGGGAAACCATTTACAACTGAGTCTTTCGTGAAGGACTGTGGTTCTTAAATTAAGAGGCAAGATTTCAGTGGCTCTTAGTGCTGCAGCCTTGGGGGCTGGTTGGCCTTTTATTTGGGAACCATCCCAACAACGCAGACTGTCCTAAAAAACCCTCTTGGCCGAGAGAGTGGGGATGTCACTTGGGCAAGACACTCTCCGCTATTATCAAACTCTTGCCCAGATAGCCAGGACAGCAGATACCCCCCTTCTGTCTGTTCTGGTGGTTATAGTCGGACACGACTGATGTTGCAGTTGTTGGGGTGGGTTCTGTATCTTCGATACAGCGTTTTCCACAAGAGGGTAAGGAAGAACAAGAGGGGGAGGAAAAGGGAATGAACACCTCACACAAGGGTCGTTTTACAGAGGTTCTCTATTCTGATCTCTTCAGAATACAAAGGGTGAGAGTGCCTGACAGTGCGCAACAATGCGCGAACCTCTCATCAGTGTGACAACAGGCCAAACATCGAAACACTAGGACCCGTCCGGTCCAGCCGATTCTCACGCTCTGGCTTACAGTTGCTGTGACGGGATCAGCTAAGCTATCCAGAACTGTACTCACTGTGACACTGAGGAACGATGATCACAATAAAATCATATTCATAAGAAACACGCAATTGCTTCCCGTAGCATCACCAGCAACAACACGCACGCGCAATCTCAACCTCACATTTTTTCAAAGTGCCACAAAAATAAATGCTATCACACTGACAATCCCGCATACATGTGGTGGTGAGGGCAGTGATGTACACGGTCTTTTCCTCGTGGTCACCCTTCTCACCACCCTCTCTCCATGTCTCTGTCTCTCTCTCTCTGTGTTTCTCGGTCTCTCTCTGTCTTTCTCTCTGTCTCTCTCTCTCTTCCTTTCCCCTTACCATTCCATCCCATACTTACTGTTTCACTCTCTCATCCTCACCCTAATTAGAAGAAGAAGAAGAAAAAATGTCTTTATTACCAAGTGTACCGGGGTCACAAGGAATATTTGGGGTGGATAGTACATAAAAAGGTACAAACATAAAATCGAAAATCATACCTACCTTATCTTCCTACCTACCCCGGGTGGACTCGGACACAACAGCTGTGCCTGATGCGGGTGGGCTGCTTCTTCAAGAGGATCGTGGTCACCCCGATCAGCGACTACTACAGCCTGTACGAGTTCCTGCGGGTGCTGGCGGCCTACCTGGGCTTGAACTCCGACTCCATGCCCCTCCTGCACACCTTCCGCTTCACCTTCGCCTGCGAGAGCCGGGGCATGAACGGGGTGGTCATCATCGGCACCGGGGGCAACATTCTGCGGAAGGTGAAGGTGAGTGAGAGCTGTGATTGTATTGTATTGTATTGTATTGGGCAGCGTAGTGAGCAAGGATGGTGGAGCAGACGAGGACATCAAGAGCCGCATCAATAAAGCGAGACACACCTTCGGAACTCTCCGACCCATCTGGCAATCTTCAGCCCTCTCACTTCACAACAAGGTCAGAATATTGAACACCAACGTCAAGTCAGTCATGCTGTACGGCTCAGAGACATGGCGCACTACCAAGACCAACAGGAACAAACTCCAGACATTTGTCAGCAGATGCCTGCGCAACATTCTGAACATCAGGTGGCCTGAAATCATCTCAAATGAAGACCTCTGGGACAGAACCAAACAAGCACCCATAGAAGAAGAAATCAAAAAGAGAAGGTGGGGGTGGATAGGCCACACGTTGCGCAAGTCACCACTCAACATCACTCGCCAGGCACTTGACTGGAACCCCCCCAAGGCAAACGCAAAGTTGGCAGACCCAGGAGAGACTTGGAGAAGAAGTACGGACACTGAAGTGAAGGCAGCCGGAATGACGTGGGCCCAGATAAAGAGGATCGCCCCAAACCGTGTCCGTTGGAGGAGTGCTGTTGCGGCCCTTTTTGTTCCCGAGCG
>NC_134878.1:62616640-62626640 GCF_041734735.1 Babylonia areolata | reverse complement strand
TTTTAGATAATTTGCAGACGTGTTGATGATACCCTAAGATTACTGTGTGAAAATTTTCAATAAATTCGGTTTCTCTATCACTGCGAAAATACTTGTCAAAAAGCGATTCACTTTTTTTTTGGGGGGGGACACCCGATATATACTGGAGAATATTGAAATTATCAGTTTCGAAATTATCAGCTGATCAGTTCTGTGATCACCATATCACAAAACTCAGCTTCGTATGTTCACCAGCCTAAACGCTACACTATCATCATCATCGTCATCATCATCATCATCATCATTGGAGGGCTGTTTTACCTGGAAAGACGAACGTGTGATAACATATTTGTGATGATACCCCAGAATAAATATGCATTCGTGCACTGCTGAATCACCATCGGGATGATTTCAAAATTGATACCTATAGATGGAATCAAAACAGATTTTTTTTTTTGGAAGAATGTGATGACGTTAATAATAATGTTGATGATGGCCTTCATGGTGTTGTTGAAAATTCGCTGTTGAGAAATCTTGCAGTTTAAAATAGCAGTGATGCTGTCAATGAATACTTAGATTCAATGGAAAGACAGTAGGTTGCTAGCCAACCGAGAATACTTAGATTCAATGGAAAGACAGTAGGTTGCTAGCCAACCGACATCGGCTGTCATCTTGAAAGGCTTGTTTCATTCTTCAAGGTAGTACAAGTAGTTCAGTAAGAACAGAGGCGAATTATTACACATTACAGAAGTCTCCTCTAACTCACCTAGTATTGACACACGATGATGATGATGATGGTGGTGTGTGTGTGTGTGTGTGTGTGTGTGTGTGTGTTAAAGAGAGAGAACGATAAACTCAAGTGTGTATGTGAGTAGAAGTCCGCAAGTACGGATTTGTATATGTATGTGTTTGCCAGTATATGCGTGTGTGTGTGTGTGTGTGTGTGTGTGTGTGTGTGTGTGTGTGAGAGAGTCATAAAGCAGACCCGGTTACTCACAATTATAAATACCTCAGAGGTCACAGCTGTTTTAGCGACAGACATATTTTGCCCATCCAAAGGTCCCACTGAAATTTAACGCAAATAAACAAAACGCAAATAAAAAAAAAAGCAAAAAACAAAAACATCGTGAAAGCCAGCTAGCTAAGAAAGACATTTTGTGTAGGTTTATTCTTGGGTGTTCATTATATGTTGTGCAAAGTCACAGATTCATTGTTATAACAAAAAAGAGAATGTAACAGTTGCTTTCTTTACTCTTTGAAATGCTGTTATTTGTACAGTACTTTTTGCAGAAATACACAGCCGTGATCATTGTATTACAATATGCCTTGTGTGAACGTTGTACAAAATGTTGTAACTGGTAAAAGCTATGAGCATATTTTTATTTTTTAGCATATCTTTATGCTTTGACACTGTGTTTTTATATATATGAACCGTGAGCCAAAGTCAACACAAGCAAAAAGAACTGGTAAATGGGACAGTATGCCATGGCATAGATTATTATAATAATCGGTTGGGACGTTGGAATTCTTTCTGATCCAGAGTGTTCACCGGTGATCAGAGTTTGATGAAGCCCCCTGTTGCGACATGGCTTGGTGTGTGTGTGCGTGTTTTTATTTTTTTTTTTATTATATATATATATATATATATATATATATATATATATATATTTATTTTAATAGAAAAGCCCTTTACTCCGATTTTTCTCACTCCATCCAGGAATGAAAGAGTACCTGACTTCTGTAGGGGAAGGTTAAAATGGATGGTGGACTGCCCCCTCCCCCCCCCCCCCCCCCCCCTCACCCCCCCCTCCCCCCACCTCTCTTCTTCCTATACCAAGCCGTCGACACACTGGATATGAATTCCGATGGCTATGAAGTGCTATGGTTGCTTTAACCTTCAACGTTTATACTAAATATACTGTTGCGAATTTTTTTTTTTTCTTTTCTGATATTCTTTTTTTTTTTTTTTTTTTTTTTTTTTTTAAATAATCAGTATGATGGTGGTGATAACAGTGATGTGAAAACAGGCAAAAATAAAGATGACATGTCATGATAATGATGGTTTGTAAAATGTAAATTTTTTTTTGTGAGTCTGTAGGTAGAACGAGAACAGTAATTTTTTGTTTCTCCGTACGAGTTTAGTTCCTTGTTTATCCTCCGGAAACAAAATTTTTCTTTCTTTCTTTTCTTTTTAACTTTGTTCAGCGGATGTGATGGAATTCACTACACCCAGACTTTTCAAAACCACATTTACTTTGCGACAAAGAATTTAAAAAAAATTTTTTTTTTAGGTCGGTCCAAGATCGTGGTGTGTTTTTTTGTTGTTGTTTTTTTGTCCAAACAGAAGAAATCTTCAGTTCCTGGGAATATCAATACAAAGCACGTCGAAGATTTGATTTTCTCGTTCTTATCTGTTCTGCATGACTGTGATACCAAATCAGGAGAATGAAAGTATTTGGCGTGGTTGTTTAAAGGACGTTATTTGATGGAAATCAGCAGCATTTGAGTCACGATTTCGTCACCAAAATGACGTTTTAACCAAATCAGGAGAATGAAAGTATTTGGCGTGGTTGTTTAAAGGACGTTATTTGATGGAAATCAGCAGCATTTGAGTCACGATTTCGTCACCAAAATGACGTTTTAACCAAATCAGGAGAATGAAAGTATTTGGCGTGGTTGTTTAAAGGACGTTATTTGATGGAAATCAGCAGCATTTGAGTCACGATTTCGTCACCAAAATGACGTTTTAACCAAATCAGGAGAATGAAAGTATTTGACGTGGTTGTTTGTTGTTTGAAGGACATTATGTGATGGAATGCAGCAGCATTCGAGTCACGATTTCGTCACAAAAATGACTTTTTAACCCCTTGACCGCTGAACTTACTTGGGCAAAGCAGAGAAGTATGGCCTGAATTTGAGGTGCAGTCACTACTCAGTGTTGAGTAGCAGTCACTACTCAGTGTTGAGTACTTGTCAATGGTGTGGTTGATGTTGAGGTGCAGTCACTACTCAGTGTTGAGTACTTGTCAATGGTGTGGTTGATGTTGAGGTGCAGTCACTACTCAGTGTTGAGTACTTGTCAGTGGTGTGGTTGATGTTGAGGTGCAGTCACTACTCAGTGTTGAGTACTTGTCAGTGGTGTGGTTGATGTTGAGGTGCAGTCACTACTCAGTGTTGAGTACTTGCCCATGGTGTGGTTGATGTTGAGGTGCAGTCACTACTCAGTGTTGAGTACTTGCCCATGGTGTGGTTGATGTTGAGGTGCAGTCACTACTCAGTGTTGAGTACTTGTCAATGGTGTGGTTGATGTTGAGGTGCAGTCACTACTCAGTGTTGAGTACTGGTCAATGGTGTGGTTGATGTTGAGGTGCAGTCACTACTCAGTGTTGAGTACTTGCCAGTGGTGTGGTTGATGTTGAGGTGCAGTCACTACTCAGTGTTGAGTACTTGTCAATGGTGTGGTTGATGTTGAGGTGCAGTCACTACTCAGTGTTGAGTACTTGTCAATGGTGTGGTTGATGTTGAGGTGCAGTCACTACTCAGTGTTGAGTACTTGTCAATGGTGTGGTTGATTTTGCTGAACAAAATTAATGCTACCCCTGATAATAATAATAATAATAATAATGCTGATAATGATCATAATGATATTCATGATAATGGATACTTATACAGCACACTATCCAGAAATCTGCTCCAGGTGCTTTTCAGAACAATGTTGCTTACATAACACATCACATCAATGTTGCGTACACACACTAAATACAGTTCAGATACAGAATAGTGACTGACATCCTGACCTTGACCTCTTATCTTATTATCTCGGTGAAGTGACAGCCCTTGCCATTGACAAGCGTACCCAGTAGCAGTAGTCAAGGGGTTAATATTATTTCGGAGTTGATGATGCATCATGTCTGAACAACCTCTTATAGGAAGAGTTAAACCTCTGGCTTGACTGATTTTTTTTATGTTTTATTTATTTATTTTTTTTTTAGAATACAAGAATTTTGTAAGAAGATATTTTTGATACACTCAAAGTAGTAACGTGGATATAGTAGTATTCCATGAATTGGATGTGTGGGTGGTCCGGTGATGACTTTATTCGAAAGTTGACTGTTGGGTTGTGAAATGGATTGATGGCCACACAAAATGTTTGTGTTCTGTCTTGTGGGAAATAAACATGTCTTTGCATCATGGTCATATTTTGTTTGATTTTGATTTCACACACACACACACACACACACACACACACACACGCATGCGTGGGTGTGTATGCACGCGCATGTGTGTATGTGCGTTCGCGCTAGTGCGTATACGTATAGTGTGGCCTGTGCGTACGAGAGAACGTTCGAACCTGTGTGCTTTGCGTGTGTCTGTTATCACGGATGGCATTCATAGATTATAAAGCGGTCATCATCCATGAAACACAACACTGCGAATCACGCAATTCCTTTGTTTCCCACCCACCCACACTCCCACTCCCCATGCCCTCTTCACCCACAGCCCCGCCGTTCTACTGAGAATTCCGGCTGGCAGTGATGCTCAGCTCTCGTGCCAGACATACCAACGCTGTCGCCAACGAAAAGGTTGTTGTGGTAATGGTGGTGGTGGGGGAAGGAACCTGGGTGTGGTGCCCCCTTCTACACACACACACACACACACACATACACACTTCCTCTCTCTGTGTCTCTCTGTCACACACACACACACACACACGGAGGTAGTTCCTAAAAGCTGCGTGGCTCAGTCACGAAACACGACAAACACGTTTTTCATGCAACGACTTACTTTTGAAATATTCGCCTTTGTCGCCGACTGACACTGACAGTTTTATTACATTGAGAATCACGAGAGTCTTGAGCAGAAAGACAAGATCACGCGACGCGATGCGAAATCAACAACATGGCGCTATTTTTTTGGAGAACTTGTGCCATCAAAATTTGTCATGATAATATCTCCAGTATTTGTATTTGTGTTTCTCTTTTTATCACAACAGATTTCTCTGTGTGAAATTCAGGCTGCTCTCTCCAGGGAGAGCGCGTCGCTTCACTACAGCGCCACCCTTTTTTCTTTTTTAAAAATTTTTTTCCTGCGTGCAGTGTTATTTGTTATTCCTATGGAAGTGGATTTTTCTACAGAATTTTGCCAGGAACAACCCTTTTGTTGCCGTGGGTTCTTTTACGTGCGCTAAGTGCATGATGCACACGGGACCTCGGTTTATCGTTTCATCCGAATGACTAGCGTCCAAACCACCACTCAAGGTCTAGTGGAGGGGGATAAAATATCGGCGGCTGAGCCGTGATTTGAACCAGCGCGCTCAGATTCTCTCGCTTCCTATGCGGACGCGTTACCTCTAGGCCATCACTCATTGACTCTTTCCGGACGAAGGAATGCTCACGCATTCCTACACAAAACGTATTCGGTTTCGGACGAAGGAATGGAATAGCATTCTCCGAAAGTAAAATTCCATCATGCACTGTACACGTGATTTTGTGATTAGCCAAGCAGAGTGCGCTAATCTGGGTCACTCCACAATCGAATAGTATGATTGGTTAGTCTATGATGTGTGGCCTGTCTCGCACACACGCTGACAAAGTCACTGACCGGTCGTCTGCTCGCGTGCCAACCTGTCAGCAGAGCGGGATCTTCTCAAAATGTTGTGAAGCGAACAAGGCAGTGACGGCAATGTTTTTGGGTTGCTGAAGTACTTGAAATGCTACAAACTGAAGGGTCGGGACATTGAAGAGGTGGATGATGACGAAGAAGAAAGCGAATTTAATGCAGAAAGCGAGCATGGGTATGGTGATTCGGGGTGAAAAATTGGCAGTATTTTCTACACATGGCAAAACTGTAAAAATAAGATGGGAAATTTGATTTTTTTTTATATGTAATAGCTCAACACGTAATAAACCAGTTCTGAAAGTTTCATTTTCTTACACAGTATTTTGTATTTTTTGTAATTTTTTTGCCAAACCCTTACAAATGGGCTGTCTGTGGGGAAAAGCAAGGGAGAAAAAATGTCGTCCCGAGTGAGTTAACGCTGAATAGGGAATACGATAGTGTAGAAAGTCCAGAAAAAAGACGCCCTGTCACGTGGACGAACGATGTGGTCTGAAAGAATGAAGTTCAGTCTTCCTAATAAAGCCGGTGAATTCCTAGTTTAGTATCAAAACTTCCGGGATCTGACAGCACGGCAGTTATCGTGGATATTGCAATGCATTCATGATGAACATCATACCTGACAACTAACTGACGAACAGTCCACTGTCATGTGGGTAAAACTTGCCTTTCAAGACACCTTCAAGTCACAACGCCAATGGATTTTCTTCTTTCTTCGGGAATTAAAAAGAATGGTAGGCTGGTTCAGAAATCCAACACATTAATTCTGGTGCCTCTGCTGGTGACTTTTTGCTCCTGGGCAAATTTCGCTTGAACACTGCACTGTATATTGACGAATCTCTTCCCAAAGACCCGAACATCACAATCAGCGTATCAACTGGCTGGCACGGGGAAAAAAAAAGAAAGAAAGAAAGAAAAGAAAAGAACAGTAATGTACTGCTTGTGTCGCAACTCGATGACTGTATCGAGTGGTGGGGGTGAGGGTGGGGTGGGGGTGGGGGGCTGTTGACGACAAACGGTGGAAGTGCACAGCTCAATGCAGTGTTACGCAAAGCCTAAGGTAAGATCTTATCCTGAAATTTTATGTCACTGATTTGCACTGTAATCATTCATTTCTTTAAGTTCTGGTTGATCTACTGATTAAAAAAAATCATCATTTATTTATCTACTGATTAAAAAAAATCAAAAAAATCATCATTTATTTATTGTTGATTGTATGTTTTAGCTGAGTTACCAATCATTCATTTTTGTTCATCTACTGTTTGATTTACAAATTTATCTATTTATTTATTTAATCATTTATTCATTGTTCATCATGTTTAAATAAATATATATATATATATATATATATATATATATATATATATATATATATATATATACATGTGTGTGTGTGTGTGTGTGTGTGTGCGAGAGAGAGAGAGAGAGAGAGAGAGAGAGTGAGTATATATTGCACTGAATGGTGGTCAGCAAGTGTTTTCGTGTGCATGGCCCATCAAAGTAGTGAGATGTCATCACCCTTTCCTCACATAGGCTTTCCTGTTCACACTGTCCTCTTTTCATCACTTGACAACGGGCCTATGGTTCGAAACGTCGTGTCCCACTAAACAAAGAGGATTCATCCACCACCAAAAAGGTTTTTATAAACTTTAGTTTTTTGTCTTTGAAGAATCCTGCAGTCATTTTGGTCTTCTTCCCTGTTCAGTATTAGGACAGGCCCGGCGCTTCCTTTTTTTGAGGAAGTGTCTGGGTTTGTTCCAATGTACCTTTTATTTACCTGTGTGCGAGCTGAATCGGTAGCGTAAGCAGCACTGACTTGAAGTTGTGTACCTTGTGAATGGAGAGAGTAACTATTTGTTTAAAAAAAAAAAAATTCTTTATTGATAATGCATTGATTGGCTGATTGAGTTGTTTATCCCACAGTCTTTCGTAATGTTTGTATTTCTTTCTTTCTTTTTATCACAACAGATTTCTCTGTGTGAAATTCGGGCTGCTCTCCCCAGGGAGAGCGCGTCGCTACACTACAGCGCCACCCATTTTTTTTTTGTATTTTTTCCTGCGTGTAGTTTTATTTGCTTTTCCTATCGAAGTGGATTTTTCTACAGAATTTTGCCAGGAACAATCCTTTTGTTACCGTGGGTTCTTTTACGCGCGCTAAATGCATGCTGCACACGGGACCTCGGTTTGTCGTCTCATCCGAATGTTTATTTCTTAACCGGAGCAGCAGGTTTTAGAGTGAATAGTGCTGTTGGTAGTTTGTTCTTGTTGGGGTGAGAGCTTGCACGGGGAAGCAAGGGAAAGGTTGGGTGAGGGTGGGGGTTGAAGGCAGAGAGAGAGAGAGGGGGGGGGGGGTTCTGTGAGGGGTGGGGAATGGGGGGGGGGGGGGAACATGGAGGAGTTTGTCAGAGATGTGTGGAAGAGAATATCGTGCGCGTGTGTGTTTTCTTTGTGTGTGTGTGTGTGTGTGTGTGTGTGTGTGTGTGTGTGTGTGTGTGTGTGTGTGTTTCGTGTGTGTGTGTGTGCCAACTGTAAAACAGTGTTTTTGTGTCTTTTGAGTTCAGAACTGGTTGTGGTTGAAGTTGCAGTGTTGTTTGTTGTGTGTTTAATTAACATGTGTAGACATTCACATCGGTGGTTCCCGTTTCACAAAGACCCATGTGACTCCACATCCAGGGTACCCTTCTCCTATGTGCTTGTGGGAACGCGACCCTCCCGAGAGGTCCATTGTGAGAGAGTTGGGACTCAACAAGAATGCCTGCCTTGACCGGATGGGTATCAACTTCCTGTGGAAGGTAAGTGTTGGTTGAATGCTTTGTTATGTCGCACATGTTTCTTGTCAAGGAATTACCGTTATCAAGCTAGAGCTCACCGTTAGTTTGTGTTCACGTATTGCCCAGTCGGGCAAGAAAAGAGACACTGACTCACATGCCCGAATCAGTTTTTGTACTTGCCCGACTTTCAGGAACTTGCATTCCGTCAGACGAACGTGCGCGCGCGCGCGCACACACACACACACACACACACACACACACACACACACAGAGAGGGGGAGAGAGAGAGAGAGAGAGAGAGAGAGAGACGCACACACACACACACACACACACACACACACACACACACACACACACACAGAGGGGGAGAGAGAGAGAGAGAGAGAGAGACGCACACACACACTCACACACATACACACACACACACACACACACACTCACACTCACACACACACACACACACACACACACACACACACACGGCCTAAAACTGTAAAGACCCTCAGCGGAGATGGTTTTTGGTTATTTCAATAACTCTGACCTCCAAACCTTCTGTCATTGCTATTCAGCCCTTTAAAAGGTGTGGTGGTTGTGGGAGACGGGGGGGAGTATGGAGCAGATACTACGTATATGCAGGGGGGAAAAAGTAGGATGTCCTGGGCAAGTCAAATGTTACATGTATGTCTTGAGTGTGTGTGTGTGCGTGCCTGAAATCTGATTGAATGACGCAGGAAACGAATGATTTCGCGCCCAAATGGCAGTCGTCAGTCGGCTCTACCCAGGTAGGCAGGCAGCCTGTTATGCAAATGACCCCGAGCTTGGTCTTCGACGGAGGATAGGCCCTATATTAGTACCCCCATATCAACCAATCGATCATATCTGGTGGAGTCAAGTGACTCAGCAGCAGTGCAGGGTCTCCTCTGGTGTGTGGCCTCCTGGCGACCTAACATCGATGGTACCCTGCGGACTGCCGACGACGATGGAACTGTGACAGACAAACCCGGGTGTGGTCGTGTATGGGGGGGAATCTAAATGAGCGGGGTGGGAGTGGAGTAATGCCACTGAAATGGTGCAGATGATGGGGCAGCAAAAAAAAAAAAAGGAAAAAAAAAAAAGAAAGAAAAAAGAAAAAGGCGGAGTCCATCCCTATCCTGATCGAGTTTTCTTCTTATTTTCTTATTGTGTTTGCTCTCCACGCGCGCGGGGTAGTTAACTAGTAGTAGTACTGGTTTACACGGTTACCTGTGTGTAGTGGCGGATAAACCTCTGACCTGACTTTCATGAAGTAAAAACAACAAACAAACAAACAAACAAAAAAACGTGGGCTTAAAAGCTAAGCTGATCGACACCATCCAAAAGCGTGAACTCAAACTTTTGGACAGAGAGAGAGAGAGAGAGAGAGAGAGAGAGAGAGAGAGAGGAAAAGGCAGAGAGACAGACATACAGACAGACAGACACAGATAAAAGAATATAAAAAAAAATTCTTCAAACGGACCGATCTTATTTTTTGAACACAACACAACCCCCCCTCCCCCCCCTTCATAGCTCCCTCCTCCCTCCCGCACCCCCTCCTCCACCCCTCCTCCCCCCCCCCCGATCCCCCGCCCAAGGAAAGAACACGTGGAATGTATCTT
>NC_134878.1:62601640-62604140 GCF_041734735.1 Babylonia areolata | reverse complement strand
CGTCTCTCTCTCTCTCTATCTCTCTGTCTGTCTCTCTCTCTCTCTCTGTCTGTGTCTATCTCTCTCTCTGTCTGTCTCTCTCTCTCCCCTGTCTCTCTCTCTGTCTCTCTCTCTCTGTGTCTCTTTCTCTCTCTCTCTCTCTGTCTCTGTCTCTCTGTCTGTCTGTCTCTCTCTCTGTCTGTCTCTCCTTATCTCTCCTCCTCACTCTTCTGTCTCTCTCTCTCTCTCTCTCTGTCTCTGTCTGTCTCTCTCTCTGTGTCTGTCTGTCTCTCTGTCTTTCTCTCCTTATCTCTCCTCCTCACTCTTCTGTCTCTCTCTCTCTTTCTCTCTCCCTCACACACACACACACACACACACACACGCACGCACGCAAGCACCCTCTTTTATTTCTCCTCAACCCTTCCAAATCCTTTACCCCCCCCCCCCCCACACACACACACCCATACCCAGCACCCTCTCCCCCCACCCCTCCTTCTCCCCCCCACGCCCCCCTCCCCCCCACCTCCTCTTGTCTCCTCCCTCCCCTTCCCCTCCCCTCCCCTCCCTGCCCTGCCCTGCCCTGTCCTGTCCTGCCCTCGTTGTCTGGCGATTTGTTCCGGCCTGCTGACCCGGCAATGCAAAGGGTGTGTCACCACACGCTTCGTCGGCTGTTGGTCCGGTTGGTCAGTGGCCCGTGGCTTACGTACTTTGCGCACCGACACCATGCCTCCCCTCCCCCCTCCGCCCCCCGCACCCTCTACCCCCCCACCCCTGAAAGGTTTGGAGGGTTTGGGTGAGGTGGGAGAGGGTAGGGGGAGGGGGTGTGTGGGGGGTTGGGTTCAAAATTTGAAAATTGGGACGAAAAACACATTTGAAGGGTTGGGAGCGGATTTGTTGGGGGAGGTCGTTAGAAATCTCTCTCTCTCTCTCTCTCTCTCTCTCTCGATATATATATATATATATATATGCATATATATTCATGTATAATTATATATTTCACTATGTGTGCGTGTGTCTGTGTGTCTGTGTATTCATTACGTATATAGAGATAATATATGGATAGATCTTCAGATACACAGATAGATAGATAGATGTGTGTGTGTGTGTGTGTGTGTGTGTGTGTGTGTGTGTGTGTGTGTGTGTGCCCCCCCCTATTCTTCTTCTTCTTCCACCCGGTCGTTGCTTGTTGTTGTTGTTTGTTGTGTTTGTCTTTTGCTGTTATCACGAAAACTTATGAACGGAACTGATGCCAAAATAGGTGTTTTGGGCCTAGCTGGCGAAGTGGTTAGAATCTCTTGGGGGGGGGGGGGGGTTGTTGGGGTTCCAACATCATCAAATTCAGGATCATTTTGGAATTGGTCAATCTCTCCCACAGTCACCCTCTCTATTCATGTTATAACACATTATTATAGATGTCAGTGGGCAATGGCCTCAAACGCGAACACTGGGGCCACACCACTTTGGCGAGCAGTTTCAGTTCCTGTTTCAGTTTCTCAGTGGGGGGAGGAGGAGGGGGGCGTGAGAGGGGGGTGCGGAGAGGGGGGGGGCTTTCACCACGTTCGGACAAATCCATATTCGCTACATACCCAGGCCCATACTCGGGTCTTGGGTGTGTGTGTATGTGTTCATTTCTGTACCTGATCACGGTGGACTGATTTCTTCTACAGAGTTTTACCAGAGGACAGCACTCGTGTTGCCATGGGTTCATTTCCAGTGCGCCAACCGCGTGCTTGCTGCACACAGGATTTCGGTTCATCGTCTCATCCGAATAACTACATGCTCAGCTTGATTTTCTAGTCAAACATTGGGAGGGGGGGGGGGGGGGGTGGAGGGCGAGACCAGGATTGGAACCCAAACCCTCACGAACACTGTATCGAGGGCATAATAAAAGCACCACTGAACCAAAAATCTTCTGCAGTCGTTCTGCCCCTTGAGCGATCCAGCCGAATTGGACCCACTTGGTCTCGCTGTTTGTTCTCCCCCCCCCCCCACCCCCCCTGCCACAGTATGTGCTGTATGTGGCCAGTGGTCTGCCACACTCCACTGATGTTCCTTTACATGACAGCGTCGCTTACATTTTCCTGACCAACGTTGCAGGTGTCGGTGTATGATGGAAAGTACGAAAGCAAAAGAGGGGTGTGGGGGGGTGGGGGGTGGGGTGGGGGCTCTGATAGAATCGGTTCGGCATTGGGCCACACTCACACACTTACACACACAGACACACACACACACACACACACCCACACCTTTTTACAGAAGTCCAGCGACAGACACGCACAGTGAGAAAAAGAGAGGGAAGGACAGAGAGAGAGAGTGTGTGTGTGTGTGTGTGTGTGTGAATGTGTGTGTGTTTGGGGATGGGGTTGAAAGGGTGTGGGGAGCGGGGGGGTGGGGAAGGGGGGGGGAATGGGAGGTCCCCAAAACTAGACACCGTATCTTGGGACACGTGGCTGAGTGAGACAGAGACAGAGACAGAGAGAGGAGAGACACAGAGAGAGAGAGAGACAGACCGACTTACACA
>NC_134878.1:62594140-62599140 GCF_041734735.1 Babylonia areolata | reverse complement strand
TGTTGTCTTCCCATCTCTTCTTCTGCCGTCCTCTCCTTCTGCCTCCTTGTACGGTGCCTTGCAGGAACGTTTTGGCAAGACCAGATGATCGGGAGATGTGTCCATACCATCTAAGTTTGCGTTTTTTCACTATGGACAGAAGGTCTTCGTAGGGTCCAATACTTTGCTGGATTCTGTTCTTCACTTCCGTGTTAGTGATGTGGTCTCTGTAGGAGATGCCAAGTAGTCTACGAAAGCATCTCATCTCGACAGCTTGGATTCTTCTTTCGATGTCTGCAGTCAGGGTCCAAGTCTCGCAGGCGTAGAGCAATATTGATATAACCAGGGAACGCATCAGTCTGATTTTTGAGCTGAGAGCGATGTTTTTGTTGTTCCAGATGGTGTTCAGCTTGTTGAGTGCCGTTGTTGTTTGGGCAATTCTCGAGAGTACTTCTGGTTTAGATCCTTCATCTGACACGATTGCTCCCAGATATTTGAAGCTGTGGACTGTTTTAAGCTTTTCGTCGTTGACTTTGATGTCAATGCTGATGCCGTTGGTGTTGTTAGTCATCAGTTTGGTTTTCTCCGCACTGATTTGCATTCCATACGATGTGGAGGCTTTGTCTAGATGTTTGACCAGGCTTGCCAGTTCTTCTTCTTTTCCAGCCAGTCCATCAATGTCGTCGGCAAAACGTAGGTTTGTGATTGTTCTGCCGCCTATGCTGACTGTTCCTACATGCTCTTCCAGTGCGTCAGTCATTATTCTTTCTAAGAAGATGTTGAAGAGTGTTGGGGAGAGTAGGCAGCCTTGTCTCACTCCGACTGTGGTTCTGAACCAGTCCCCGATGCTATTGTTGAGGTAGACGGCGCTGGTGGCTTTGTCATAGAGGTGCTGTATCAGTCTAATCAGGTTGGCGTTGATGTTGTACAGATTCATGGTAGCCCACAAAGCTGCATGCCAGACCCTGTCAAATGCCTTCTTAAAATCAATGAAGACATGGTAGAGGTCTTGTTGGTGTTGATGGTACCTCTCACATAGCAACCTCAAGTTGAAGATTTGTTCAGTTGTGCTCCTTCCTGGTCTGAAACCTGCCTGTTCTTCAGCAATGATGTTTTCTGCTTGTGGTTTCAGTCTGTTAAGCAGGATTTTCAACATGACTTTGCTGGGATGACTAATCAGGCTGATGGTGCGGTAGTTTTGACACTGCTGGAGATTGCCCTTTTTGGGAAGGGTGATGATCAGTGATTGTGTCCACGGTGTGGGCCATTCCCCTGTTTGCCAGATCTTGTTGCAGATTTTCAGTAGCACATCTATCATAACTTCACCCCCTGCTTGGACCAGTTCTGATGGGATGTTGTCCACTCCTGCCGATTTCCCTTTTTTCAGCGATGCTATTGCTGCCTCTATTTCTTCACGGAGTATGGGGTGATTACTGTTATCAGTGGCTGGTGGGACATTCAGTATTGCTGGATCACCTGTGGTCTGTATGTTGTATAGCTCTGAGCAGTATTCTGTCCATCGCTTTAGGATGTCTTGTTCTTCTGTTAGACATTTTCCATCCTTGGTCTGGATGTTGGACATAGTTCTACCTTGCCTTGTGTTGGTAAGTTCTTTCACAACTTGGTAGGCTTTCTTGCTGTTGTTTCTTGTCAGGTTTTCCTCTATGTCCTGGCATTTTCCTTCAATCCAATTCTCCCTTGCCTTCTTCATGCTTCTCTTGATTTCGGTGTTAACTGCTTTGTACTGTTTTGCCCCTTCTTCTTCATTCTTTTTCTTTTTCAGGTCTCTACGTTTGTCACACAGCTGTAGGATGTCGTCCGTGACCCAGGGCTTCTTTTTGATGCGTTGTTTTCCAAGAGTTGTTTGGGCTGTTTCAGTCACAGCTGCGTTGAAGTCGCTTACGAGTGTATCCAGGTCGGCGTCATCTGCATCGAGAGTGATGAGTGGCGCGAATTTCCCACCAATCATGGCTTGGAATGCCTCTTGTACTTCAGGATCTTTCAATTTTTCCAGGTCGAACTTCAGTCTTGAGAAGCTTTGTTTCTTTGTTTTCTTCAGTTGGAGTTTGAAGGTCATCATTACCAAGTCGTGGTCACTTGCAATGTCAGCTCCTGGGAAACTTCTTGTCTTGGCAATGTTCACGCTAGACTGGAAACGCTTCTTTACCATGATGTAGTCTATTTGGTTGTGGTGATCTCCTCCAGGGCTGTGCCATGTCCATCTTCTGGATGCTTTGTGTGGTCCAAATGTGTTTGTTATCTTCAGGTTGTTGAAGCAGGCAAATTCCAGGAGTCTCAAACCTCTTTCATTTGTAGCGTTGTTACCATATCGTCCACATGTGCCCTTCCAGGTGTTGTAGGAGTCTTCTCCGATCTTGGCGTTCCAGTCACCTTGTACTACTATGATGTCTTTCTTTGGTGTCTGATCAAGGGTTTCTTGTAGTTGTTCGTAGAACTCCTCAACTTCATAATCGCTGTGATCAGATGTTGGAGCATATGCTTGTATGATGGTGATGTTGAATGGGGATGCCCTCAGGCGGATGGTAGTGAGCCTGCTGGATATTGGTCGGCAGCCCATGACAGTGTTAACAATGTCTTTGTGGATCAGGAACCCTACTCCATGTTCGTGTTTGTCCTCTCTACCACTGTAAAATAGTCTGTGGCCTTCAAGTGTGGGTATTTCACCGATGTTTTTCCATCGTGTTTCACAAAGTCCTAGGATGTGCCAGCGATATTTGTTCATTGCATGTGTCAGTTCTTCCAATTTTCCTGGCGTCCTTAGTGTTCTGACATTCCACGTGCCAATAGAGATGTTGTTCCTGGCCCGGAGCTTGTTGTTGTGTGGTCCACCAGTAGCACATTTGTCACCTCCACCCTGGTTTGCAATGGAAGGCGCGGTCCTTGTTGACCCGGGCGACGACCCGAGCCGGTATGGGTTGAGTAGTGGTCGTCATTCATGCGGTGAGTCTTGGGCAGAAAAGCATGGCGGAGCCCATCCCTCTCCATGCTAGACTGGTCTAGCTGCGGCTTTCCTTGATTGGAGAGGCCGAGATCTAGTTTTGATATAGCGCCAGTTGCTCGCTCCCGTGCCGCGTCGGTTGAAACAACCTGCACCGTGTCCCCCTGAGGAAACACCCACATTAACGTGGCGAGAAGGTGCGACTACGGTATTCACCCTTTCTTAATAGAAGGAAGGGATCTTCGCAGGACATCACCATCACCCCGTTTTAAAGCACTCAGTGTGTGTGTGTGTGTGGGGGGGGGGAGGTGTGTGTGTGTGTGTGGGGGGGGGTGCGTGTGTGTGGGTGTGTGGGTGTGTGTGAGTGAGTGAGTGAGTGAGTGACTGTATGTGTGTGTGTGTGTGTGTGTGTGTGTGTGTGTGTGTGTGTGTGTGTGCGTGCGTGTGTGTTTGTGTGTGTGTGTGTGAGAGAGAGAGAGAGAGTGAGTGAGTGAGTGAGTGTGCGTGTGTGTGTATATATATATATATATGTGTGTGTGTGTGTGTGTGAAAGATAAAGTTTTGTTTTTAATGGAATGACAGAGGAAACATAAGCGGGGGAAAAAAAAGAGACAAAAATACAATGCTAATAACAAAACAATAACAAGGGCAATAATAATAACAACAATATGATAATAATAATCATCATCATCATCAGCAGCAGCAGCAGCAACAGCAGCAACATTATCATCAGCATCATAAACACAACTGTATTAGGATGAGGATGGAATGCACGCACGCAAGCGCCGGTGTGTGCAGACTGCCCCCCCCCCCCAAACCCGCCCCCCCAAAAAAAAACAACAACAAACACACACAACCAAAAAACAAATGCAAATTATTGTCTGTACGCCGCTTGAGCAGGGAAACTGTGACGTCAGTGTATGTTTTATCCATGCACGCGAGCGCGCGCGCGCGCATCATCATCATCATCATCATCATCAGCGCCGCTTCCTTTTGCGCCGACTGCATAATGACCGCCAGCATGTAGTCACGTTCATGGTTGTACTTTCCTATTAACTAACCCATCACAAAAACTGGCTCAGCTTTTGAATAAACCACACACCGAGTTAACCACAAAGGGAGGGGGGGGGGGGGGGGGAGGGAGATAAGAAAAACCAACATTATAAAAACAACAAAAAATTTTTTTTTTAAAATCCCCACCAGTATTGGTTTTATCACAACCAACAGATTCAACAGCGAAAGGCATTTGCTGCAGGACTATTAATTAACCGGCAGTGCGCGCCATATTGTTTTTTTTTTTACTCCGTGACTGCGACCGCTCAAGCACTGCACTCGAGTCTTGCAGCATAGTGACTATGATCAAGGAAAGGGGGGGTGCTGAAAGGAAATCGATAATTGTGCACTGACCTTAACCCACCCCCCCTTCCTCCTCCTCCTCCTCCTCCTCCTCACTCCTCACTCCTCCTGTTTCCTCATTCCCTTAATCCTCCTCAGTGCTCTCCCCACCCCCCACCTCCCACCTCCCATCCCTACTTCAGTCCACAGCCCTGTTGGGGGTGGGGTGGGGGGGGTGGAGAGGGAGGGGGCGGTGAGGGAGAGTGGGTGCTTTGTTGTTTGCGGAAGTGGGGGTGATAGTAGGGTGGGTGCAGGGTGGGTGGGTGGGTGGGGGGGGGGACTGATTCCCTGTGACACAGTTCTTTTCTTCTCCTTTGTGTGCTTCCAGTTCATAATGCTTGATCTTTCTCTCTGTCTGTCTGTCTCTGTCTCTGTCTCTCTCTCTCTCCGTGACTTTCTGTCTCTTTACTACTCTCTGTACTCTCTCTCTCTCTCTCTCTCTCTCTCATCTTGCTATTGTGTGACGTGTGACAAATTGGACCCGAGAAAGTTCTATCTTTTTCTCAAAAAGTGCCGGGGACTAAAGATGAGATTGGATTGGGTGTGTGCAAAGACAGCGAGGCAGAGAGAGAGAGAGAGAGAGAGAGAGAGAGAGAGAGAGAGAGAGAGAGAGAGAGTGCATAGCACAGAGAGAGAGAGAGAGAGAGAGAGAGAGAGAGAGAGAGGG
>NC_134878.1:62581640-62584140 GCF_041734735.1 Babylonia areolata | reverse complement strand
ACAAAAGAAACGACCAAAAGGAAACAAACCAGTAAGGGGAAACAAACAAGTAAGGGAAAACAAACAAGTAAGGTGAACAAACAACGGAAACAAACAAGTAAGGGGAAAGAAACAAACAAGGGAAAACAAACAAGGGAAAACAAACAAACAAGTGAAAACAAACAAGTAAGGTGAACAAACAACGGAAACAAACAAGTAAGGGGAACAAACAAGTAAGGGGAAACAAACAAGTAAGGGGAACAAACAAGTAAGGGGAAACAAACAAGTAAGGGGAACAAACAACGGAAACAAACAAGTAAGGGGAAACAAACAAGTAAGGGGAAACAAACAAGTAAGGGGAAAACAAACAAGTAAGGGAAACAAACAAGTAAGGGAAACAAACAAAGTAAGGGGAAACAAACAAGTAAGGGAAACAGACAAGTAAGGGGGAACAAACAAGTAAGGGGAAACAAACCAGTAAGGGGGAAACAAACAAGTAAGGGAAACAAACAAGTAAGGGGAAACAAACAAACAAGTAAGGGAAACAAACAAGTAAGGGGAAACAAACAAGTAAGGGGAAACAAACAAGTAAGGGGAAACAAACAAGTAAGGGGGAAACAAACAAATAAGGGAAACAAACAAGTAAGGGGAACAAACAAACAAGTAAGGGAAACAGACAAGTAAGGGGAAACAAACAAGTAAGGGAAACAAACAAGTAAGGGGAAACAAACAAGTAAGGGGAAACAAACAAGGGAAACAAACAAGTAAGGGAAACAACAAGTAAGGGAAACAGACAAGTAAGGGAAACAGACAAGTAAGGGAAAACAGACAAGTAAGGGAATCGAACAAGTAAGGGAAACAAACAAGGGAAACAAACAAGGGAATGAACAAGTAAGGGAAACAAACAAGGGAAACAAACAAGGGAATGAACAAGTAAGGGAAACAAACAAGGGAAACAAACAAGGGAATGAACAAGTAAGGGAAACAAACAAGGGAAACAAACAAGTAAGGGAAACAAACAAGGGAAACAAACAAGTAAGAGAAACAAACAAGTAAGGGGAACAGACAAGTAAGGGAAACAAACAAGGGAAACAAACAAGGGAATGAACAAGTAAGGGAAACAAACAAGGGAAACAAACAAGGGAATGAACAAGTAAGGGAAACAAACAAGGGAAACAAACAAGTAAGAGAAACAAACAAGTAAGGGGAACAGACAAGTAAGGGAAACAAACAAGGGAAACAAACAAGTAAGGGAAACAAACAAGGGAAACAAACAAGTAAGGGAAACAAACAAGGGAAACAAACAAGTAAAGGGAAACAAACAAGTAAGGGGAAACAAACAAGGGAAACAAACAAGGGAAACAAACAAGTAAAGGGAAACAGACAAGTAAGGGAAACAAACAAGTAAGGGGAAACAAACAAGGGAAACAAACAAGGAAGGGAAACAAACAAGTAAGGGGAAACAAACAAGTAAGGGGAAACAAACAAGTAAGGGGAAACAAACAAGTAAGGGGGAAACAAACAAGTAAGGGGAACAAACAAACAAGTAAGGGAAACAAACAAGTAAGGGAAACAAACAAGGGAAACAAACAAGGGAAACAAACAAGTAAGGGAAACAGACAAGTAAGGGAAACAAACAAGTAAGGGGAAACAAACAAGTAAGGGGAAACAAACAAGTAAGGGGAACAAACAAACAAGTAAGGGAAACAACAAGTAAGGGAAACAAACAAGTAAGGGGAGACAAGCTGAGCAAACGATCATTGATTTAAATGCCAAGCATCGCTGTCTTCAGCAGTGGCAAAAGCTGCCAAACCAGTGTACTGTTTGTGTAATAAATGAAAAAAGAAAAAGGTGGGGGGGGTGGGGGTGGGGGGGGAAGAAAATAGGGATACAGAGAGACAGACAGACAGACAGACAGACAGAAGGAGCGGGAGAAAATAAAAGAAAAAGAAAATGAATTGCCAAACCATTACACCATTTACAGAAAAGAACGAATAAAAGAGGTAACAAAAGAAAGGGAAAGAAAAAGAAAGAAAGAGAGAAAGAAAGAGACGAAGAAGGTTGCCAAGCTACTACTGCATAACATGCATTTATACAGGGAAAAAAAGAAGGAAAGAAAGAAAGAAAGAAAGGGGGGGAAGTGGAAAGAAAAAAGAAAGAAAAAGAATGAAAGGGAGAAATGAAAAAAGAAAAAAGGGAAAGCAAAAAGAGAAAGGAGGAGGAGGAGGCGGGTGGGAGGAGGAGAAGAAGGAGAAGAAGACGACGACGACGACGACGACGACGACGACGACGAAGAAGAAGAAGAAGAAGAAGAAGAAGAAGAAGAAGAAGAAATAAGTGTTGGGGGAGGGGAAGACAACATAAGCATTTCTTTTTCTTTTCTTTTTTTTTTTCTTTTTCTTATTCCACACTGCCAGATGACTTGTTTATTACACATAAAGTATTCATGATGTCCTCGTAAATTCTGTGCATGGTGGCTTTACACGTGGCCTCGAAGAACAAACGACACCAGTTTCCGATG
>NC_134878.1:62579328-62581540 GCF_041734735.1 Babylonia areolata | reverse complement strand
AACAAACAAGTAAGGGAAACAAACAAGTAAGGGAAACAGACAAGTAAGGGGAAACAAACAAGTAAGGGGAAACAAACAAGTAAGGGAAAACAAACAAGTAAGGGAAACAAACAAGTAAGGGAAACAGACAAGTAAGGGAAACAAACAAGTAAGGGAAACAAACAAGTAAGGGAAACAAACAAACAAGTAAGGGGAAACAAACAAGTAAGGGGAACAAACAAACAAGTAAGGGAAACAAACAAGTAAGGGAAAACAAACAAGTAAGGGAAACAAACAAGTAAGGGAAACAAACAAACAAGTAAGGGGAAACAAACAAGTAAGGGGAACAAACAAACAAGTAAGGGAAACAAACAAGTAAGGGAAACAAACAAGTAAGGGGAAACAAACAAGTAAGGGGAAACAAGCAAGTAAGGGGAAACAAGCTGAGCAAACGATCATTGATTTAAATGCCAAGCATCGCTGTCTTCAGCAGTGGCAAAAGCTGCCAAACCAGTGTACTGTTTGTGTAATAGATAACAAAAAAAAGGGAAAAAAAAAAAAGAAAATAGGGAGAGAGAGAGAGAGAGACAGACAGACAGACAGACAGACAGAAGGAGCGGAAGAAAAGAAAAGAAAAAAAGAAAATGAATTGCCAAACCATTACACTATTTACAGAAAAGAACGAATAAAAGAGGTAACAAAAGAAAGGGAAAGAAAAAGAAAGAAAGAGAGAAAGAAAGAGACGAAGAAGGTTGCCAAGCTACTACTGCATAACATGCATTTATACAGGGAAAGAAAGAAGGAAAGAAAGAAAGAAAGAAAGGGGGAAAAAGTGGAAAGAAAAAAAGAAAGAAAAAGAATGAAAGGGAGAAATGAAAAAAAAAGAAAAAAAAAGGGAAAGCAAAAAGAGAAAGGAGGAGGAGGAGGGGGGGGTGGGAGGAGGAGGAGGAGGAGAAGAAGAAGAAGAAGAAGAAGAAGAAATGAGTGTTGGGGGAGGGGAAGACAACATAAGCATTTCTTTTTCTTCTTTTTTTTATTTTTTTATTCCACACTGCCAGATGACTTGTTTATTACACATAAAGTATTCATGATGTCCTCGTAAATTCTGTGCATGGTGGCTTTACACGTGGCCTCGAAGAACAAACGACACCAGTTTCCGATGCCTAGGGGTGATGGCCAAGAGGTAACAGCGTCCGCCTGGGAAGCGAGAGAATCTGAGCGCGCTGGTTCCAATCACACCAGCAGTCGCAGTATTTTCTCTCCCCCCCCCCCCCCCCACCAACCCCCCGCCCCCCTCCACTAGACCTTGACTGGTGGTCTGGATGCTAGTCATTCGGATGAGACGATAAACCGAGGTCCCGTGTGCAGCATGCTTTTAGCGCACGTAAAAGAACCCACGGCAACCTGGCAAAATTCTATAGAAAAAAAAATCCACTTCGATAGGAAAACAAATAAAATTGCAAGCAGAAAAAAAAAAAGAAAGAAAGAAAAAAAAAAAAAAGGTGGTGCTGTCAGTGAAGCGACGCGCTCTCCCTGGGAAGAGCAGCCTGAATTTCACACAGAGAAATATGTTGTGATAAAAAAAGAGTCATACAATACCATACCATACCATACCATACCATACCATACCACACAATACTTCTTCTTCTGCGTTCGATGTTTTTGGCTGCGTCAGACGGTCACCCCCGTCGCCACGATGTAACCCACGGTCTTCTCCAGGTCGTGGCGGTCTCCCCAAAGCTGCGCCTGTAGCTCTGTGCCCCCCTGGCCAGGTTTGACGCCGTAGAGCTTCATGGGTTGGGCAGTGTTGGAGGATGTGTTCAGGGGTCTGGGGTCCAGTGCCACATGGACACTCATCAGTGTGGGCGATCTTCATACGGTGAAGGTGACTCAATACAATACAATATACCGTTTGCGACTATTATTTTGCAATGAAAAGCAAAGCGAAAGCAAAATTTCAAGGCACACACACACACCGTTTCTCACGCTTTTGTCTTTTTTTTGTTGAGGTGTTGTAAATGAAATGTAGGTGATAGAGCTGCTGTTAGTTTCCCCAGTGGCCTTCAACAAGAGTTTCTTCGCCTGCGACCTTGGACGAAGGTCACAGCTTCAGTCAAGGAGTCTCTCTCTGTCTCTCTCTCTCTCTGTCTGTCTGTCTCTCTCTCTCTCGCGCACACACACACACACACACAGGCAACACACACACACACACACACACACACACACAGAGGCA
>NC_134878.1:62571828-62574328 GCF_041734735.1 Babylonia areolata | reverse complement strand
GTAACTTGGATTCAATGTTACACATGTCACAACAAAGTTTTACATAATCATTAATGAAATCTATGATTCATTGTTATTATTATGATTATTATCTATATCTCACGCTAAACTGACGTCTACTGTGCCAGGGTTCACGAGTCACATTTGCAAATACCGGTTCTTTTCCAAAGAAAAATATGTATTTCAAACCGTTCTTTTCACATCAAGACATGATGTTCAATTTTGCCATCATCTGCCTTCCATACTTTCCGACTTAACTGTTTGGACAGAGCGTCGATAATGTTCCTTGAAACAAACCTGGTCAACACATAATTATTTAGATATTTATATTCTACACGTTAGTAAGCAGAGCATGAAGTACATGCAAGTTCTGCATTGCGTAAGATATCAACAAATTTGCAATTACGAACTAAAATTTAATGATCCCGTGCTGCCTTCGTAAATTCCCCTTTGCAGTCGGTATAATACCGATTTCATTCTTTATGATATGTCATGAATGGTAAGAAACGGGAAAACATTCACAAACAAGAGAGGCAAGGCCTTCAAGACTCACTTGTGATAAATTAAGTCCCCTAGCATTAATTACAGAGTAATTTCCCTTTTTTACTATCTGCACCAAAACGTTTGCAAAATAAATAAAAATTCCATGCTTAGCAAAAGAAGTTCCTGTTTGAACAAAAAATGATAATAATGACTCCTCTTGTTGTTGTGTCAGAATAAGAGGTCAAAGTGCCAAGTTTAGAGAATACAAAAAATATAAATATAACAGTAAATGCAGTTTGCATATAATTAGGCTTCATTTTTTAATTTTTTTTTGTGCCCATCCCAGAGGTGCAATATTGTTTTAAACAAGATGACTGGAAAGAACTGAATTTTTCCTATTTTTATGCCAAATTTGGTGTCAACTGACAAAGTATTTGCAGAGAAAATGTCAATGTTAAAGTTTACCACGGACACACACACACACGGACACACACACACACACACACACACACACACACACACACACAGACAACCGAACACCGGGTTAAAACATAGACTCACTTTGTTTACACAAGTGAGTCAAAAACGAATTTGCGTCTTCTACCAATTTAGTATAAAATACATGAAATTGAAAATGTTTGTTTCCTTTTGACCCCAAAGAGCTCTACATGATCACTAGCTTTCTGTTCAGATTCTGTTGTCTGCCGCAATGACCTCAGTGTCCACAGATCAGCATCAGCGCGGCAGCAGTCAGTCACATGTACTGTACCGCGCTGAACAAAGCTTTCGCTCTGGCGACCCCTTATACCGTGCTTGCGAGACACACGCATGTTCTTGCCTTGCGACTTTTTTTCTACTCGGGCAGAAGTAATAAAAACATACGGAATCTGGACATTAAAAATCAAAATCTAATTATGTTCCCGCCCCCCTAAAGTGGTCAACTTTATATCAGTGTGATCAGCATGATTTATTCTATTTTATCGTAAAAAAGAACGGTTTTGTTGCTCACATTGTGACCTAACTCTACCCCTTTATTCTAACCTCCCCCCACAACACGTCCTCTCCAACAGGCCAGGCTGTTTCCGCGAAGCCACCACTCTGGATCCTCGCTAGCGCAGCGGGTAAATCGGCGCCAACAAGTGTACTGTAGCACGAACGAACGAACTTATAACGCGTCAGTTTGCTGGCTGCAAGAAGCTTGATAGTGAGAGATCTGTTGCATGGAATAGTGGATTAATGGTGGAACTGTATTGAGCATCATCTGTTCGATAGGAAAAAAACAAAACAAAACAACAACAAATAAAACTGCACGCAGGAAAAAATACAAACAAACAAAAAAATGAAATAAAAATGAAAATAAATGGGTGGCGCTGTCAGTGTAGCGACGCGCTTTCCCTGGGGAGAGCAGCCCCAAAATTTCACACAGAGAAATCTGTTAAAGAAGAAAGAAAGAAATACAAATACGTTATCAACATATTCAGTTCCATGTTACACACTTCCACCGTGTCGCCTTAGAGCCCTGTTTAAAGACTAAGCGTTGTATAGATTCATAATAGTAATAGTAATAATAAATGAATGAATAAATAGATAAAATATCACCATCATCACCATCATCATGAAAGACTGTTATTATTATTATTATTATTATTATTATTATTATTGTCATTGTTATCAAGAGCCTCTAGAAACAAACATGCTTCTTGTTGTTGTGATTCATATCAGATAAAATATCACCATCATCACCATCATCATGAAAGATTGTTATTATTATTATTATTATTATTATTGTCATTGTTATCAAGAGCCTCTAGAAACAAACATGCTTCTTGTTGTTGTGATTCATATCATCTGACTTGTGGTTGGTTGTTTATTTGTTTGTGTTTTAAGTCATGCATACCATGAGGGTTGTTCAAAAGTTTTTTGTTTTGTTTTTTTAAGCGAGGAAAAAAAAGAAGAAAAAATAAAAAACGTGGGCTTTTTTTTTTTTTTACAATTAGGCCCCCCCCTCTCTCTCTCT
>NC_134878.1:62564328-62566828 GCF_041734735.1 Babylonia areolata | reverse complement strand
CTCTCTCTCACTTCCTCCTACCTCCTATGTGTGTGTGTGTGTGTGTGTGTGCGCGTGTGTTTATGAATGTGTGTAATGTTGGTGGGGAGGGGGATGGGAGGGGCGGGGGGGGGGGGGGGGGGGGGAGGGGCCACACGCGAGTGTTAACAGTTAAGCATGTCAGTAATGTCAGTATCACTTTTTTTTGTTGTAAACGCTTTCAATGTTGCAAAATGAATACATGAATAATCTTTTGGTGTCATATACAGTACTATGTCAAACTGATGCAAACCAGGCCTATCTGTTTACTCCTCATGTTAGTATTACAGTGTCGGACACACACACACACACACACACACAGAGGCAAGATAGCTCGACGTGGTATTAAAGATGGACACACGGACGCTTAAAGTTTTGAAAGCCGGCATGAAATTCAATGCTTTACCACACCAGCATCGCAGAAGATAATATATCCTTCTGTCTTAGAGAAGTAACAATCGATGTGTTTGTAAAGATTAAAAAAGAAAAAGAAGAAAAGAATAAGGAAGGCCATTTGCAGAGGCCCTGGGTTTGACACATAGAACCAACAGACCTGGAGGAATCTTACATTATTTTTTTCCATGCGGCGCCCCAATGAATCTGCACTGAATACCAAAGCCGGGAGAAGGAAGAGAAGCCGCAGAAATAATAATTGGAAAGCTCAACCACCTTCCGTCCATTGCCTATGAGTAAACTGGCTACAATCTTTGACAGAAAACAAAAAAAAAAAAGAAAAACAAAGAGGCATGGATGGAACGTTTCCTTGACGAACGTTTCCGGCTTGACCACAGTTAAAGATAAGATCAGATAAGAATAACTTTATTATCTCCAACTGGAGAAATTTGGTCAGGTGCATTATCACAACATAGACAAGTAAACAACATGGGGGCCATAACTGTAAAAGTCAACAACAGCTTTTTACGAATATAACGAAGACACAAATGTAAAAAACAAAAAAAAAATCACATACACCTGTTTCATACATACATCCACACATTGCAGGTAATAACTAGTATTCTTAACGTAAAAAAACAGAAAGAATTAAGAAACATTATTTTGAATATAATCATCAGCATAGCCACGACAGGCTTGGCTTCTCTTAAAGAGGAAAGAATTCCATCAGTCAATTAATGAGCTGTGTAAATTAGTTCTCTCTCTCCTTTTGCCTGCTTGTCCGTCTTGTTTTGTCTCCAACTGTGTCTCCCTATCGTCTTTCTCTGTCTGTCTCTGTCTGTCTGTTTCTGGTGTCTGTGTGAGTTGGTCATTCTCGTGTCAGTCAATGAAGTGGAGTTGAACAAACCACTTAAACTGGCATGGCTCAAGTTGTTCACAGCTGTGGTGTGGGGTTCGATAAGGTCCCAAGTCCTGGCAGGGGGGGGGGGGGGGGGGGGGGGGGGTTCGTTTTGGTGTTCATCGCTCGTTTATCTGCGCCGCATCACCTGTTTAGTCTGTCCGTCCGTCCGTCCGTCCGTCAGTCGCATTGTGCATTGTCGTGTGCCTCTGTCTGTCTGTCTGTCTGTCTGTCTGTCCGTCAGTCGCATTGTGCATTGTCGTGTGCCTCTGTCTGTCTGTCTGTCCGTCCGTCCGTCAGTCGCATTGTGCATTGTCGTGTGCCTCTGTCTGTCTGTCTGTCCGTCCGTCCGTCAGTCGCATTGTGCATTGTCGTGTGCCTCTGTCTGTCTGTCTGTCTGTCCGTCCGTCAGTCGCATTGTGCATTGTCGTGTGCCTCTGTCTGTCTGTCTGTCTGTCCGTCCGTCAGTCGCATTGTGCATTGTCGTGTGCCTTTCTTCTTCACTGCCAACGTATCCTGCTTCAGTTCAACTGTTGATTACACCTCCACGTCTTTGGGCCCGCCCCGACTGACTTGGATCTGATTCGCAAACCTCAGTCTAATTTTCAGGACTGTTATCTAATCCATTACCGACTAGTTATTGCTCCTAATATAAAGTGTATTTGTTTCAACGATATGACAGTAATGGATATCATTTTTTTTTTTGAGTGTCATTTGATGAAGCCTTACCTGCACGAAAAATGTGTATGATTATCACAAGTCAATGGGAACGTTGATTTAAAACAAAACCAAACAACAACTGTTTCAGTTGTTTCTCTTTTTAAATGAACGACTTCTTTTTTTACGAAGTCCGTTAAGCGATTTTCTTCAATTGTGCTCAAGTATTTATTTCAAATATTCTCATCTTTGATTCCACCCTCCTTTTACCCAGTACCCCCCCCACCCCCACCCCCACCCTACTCGTTTCCTACGCTACTTGTTAATCGACAACATTCAAATGTGAAAAAAAAAATGATGATCTAACAAAACGTCTACAATCACTGGTATTCCACTCCTGTCTTGTTTCGGTCAGAAAGATTTGTTATGTCACTACCACCCTTTCCTCCCCTCCTCTATCTATCTATCTATCTACCAACTTCCTTCAACACCCTCCTCCCCTTACTTCCTAATCCCCCGCCCCCCCCCCCCAAA
>NC_134878.1:62554328-62559328 GCF_041734735.1 Babylonia areolata | reverse complement strand
TTTGCAGCAGAAATGATAATGACAGATTTCTAATATGTTGCATATGCTTGAGCAAATATTTCCTTCTAATATCATCATATAATGGACAAGCTGTTAGTACATGTAGTTCGTTCTCTATTCTACCACCACATGGGCAGTTTTTCAAAACATCACAATAACGCTGATTTATTTTTAGTTCATTTATACCAAAACGGAACTTAATGAAGGCTGATCTAAATTTACTGATGGTAAGATCAGATAAGTATTTTTCAGGTTGTAATAAGGATTTGAATGACCTATATGTTTCATAACGATTACTTCCGTTGAGTTTGCTTGCCCAATCCTGTTTAAAGCCATCTATCATGCGTTGTTTGAATATTTTAAGAAAAACATTTACATCCCCAACCCCGCCATTTATCCAAACTTCTGAAAACCCATAAATGTCTAAGCAATGTTTCAGTCCATCTGCCCAGTTTCTTGAAGACATATCAGCATTGTATGTCATCTTATTTACGTTCATTAGGTACGCCTGTTTCGGGATTCTCGATAGAGACATTTGATTTAGCTTAAACCAGTATCGCAAAGTACTGATGCAACTATCAATGTATAATGGATATCGACCAAGATCACCATAGATCATTACATTTGGGGTTTTGGGACTGACACTCAAAAATCTTTTACAAGCAAACAAATGGACAGACTCAACTGCTTTGAAGCGCATTATTCCCCACATTTCAGATGCGTATAATAGCATAGGTTTTATCTGCGCATCAAAGAGTTTAAAAAACACGGTTCTGTCCATATTGCCAAGACTCCACATTGTTCTCATAATTTCAACCACCCTCCCTTTTGCCCTGCCAGCGAACTCTTCAAGTGCAGAAATGAAAGATAACTTGGTAGACAGCATAAAACCCAGATATTTATAATTGTTTACAACTTCAATTTCGTCTCCATCGAAATACCATTTTTCTGCTTTAGACAGATGGCCACCCTTTCTGCAAACCATTATTTTTGTTTTATTCAAATTTACTGTCAGTCCAAGAGATTTAGATGCTTTGTTAAGATTATCTAATTGATTTTGTAAACCTGCTGGTGACGATGACAGCAAGACAATATCATCTGCAAACAATAACAGAAATATTTCTTGTAAGCCTGGCAAAAACTGAAAACCGTGTTTTCCATTCTTGGTCACCTCGTCAGCGACTTCTGAAATCAAAAGCGAGAAAAGCAAGGGAGACAACAAACATCCTTGCTTTACTCCTGCAGGACAATCAAAAAATTCTGAAACATAAGGCCCCCATCGGACACAAGACTGAACTGTACTGTACATCGCTTTTAATATTCGGATCATTTTGGTTGATGTTCTTATCTTGTTAAGCACTGCCCATAGACTATTTCGATCAACTGAGTCGAAAGCCTTCTGATAATCTATGAAAGCAATATAAAGCTTATTCTTCCTTGCTCCATTTAAACATTTTTGGATAATGCTACAGAGAGTAAATATGTGATCAATCGTAGAGTAACTTTTTCTGAAACCAGCTTGCTCTTCCGAGATTTTACCTTCACATTCGGCCCACTCGTACAACCTCCTGTTTAGTATTGATGTGAAAACTTTACTAATTACGCTTAATAATGAAATACCTCTATAATTTTCAGGATTGTTTGCATCGCCTTTTTTCAAAAGTGGAATAATGACTGAACGAGTCCAAACTGATGGAAAATAGCCTACATTAAAAAGATGATTGAATAAGTTTGTCAAAAAAGGTGCTATTATATTTTCAGATGCTTTTAAAAACAGACAGACAGAGAGAGAGAGGGAGAATCTACCTGTCTGTGTCTGTGCCTGTGCACACGAAAGTTTCATATCATGAAGACGTTTGAAGAAACACCATCTATATGCTCCTGAACTCAAGCCAGTGACGGAATTAGAAGGAAATAAAGCAGAAGAGAGCACGGAAACAGAAAGAGAAGACCCGGAGGGCCCGCAAAACATCAAGATAGAAAGACCGAAAGGAAAGCAAAGAAAGAAAGAAGAAACCAGATCGTCTCAGACAGCCGCAATAGCCGAGTGGTTCAAGCGGTAGACTTTCAATCCGTGGGTCCCCGGGGTTTCGAACCTCGGTAACGGCGCCTGGTGGGTAAAGTGGTGGTGATTTTTTTTTTTTCAGAGCTCTCCCAGGTCCACACACATACTGTGCAGACAGACCCTGCTTGTGTCTGAACCCCCCTTTCGTGTGTAAACGCAAGCAGAAGACCAAATACGCACGTTAAAGATCCTGTAATCCATGTCAGCGCTTCGGTGGGGTTATGGAAACAAGAACATACCCAGCATGCACCCCCCCCCCTCCCCCCCGAAAACGGAGTATGGCTGCCTACATGGCGGGGGTAAAAACGGTCATGCACGTGAAAGCCCAGACGTGTACATATGAGTGAACGTGTGGGAGTTGCAGCCCACGAACCACGAACGCAGAAGAAGAAGAAGAAGAAGAAGGAGAAGATGGTCTCAGAAAAAAAAAGTGTTACAAATGAGACGACAACACTGAAGACAATGAAGGACAGAGAAAAGAAAAGACAAGCAGTGTACGAGGATGAAACGAAGGAAAGAGAAAAGAAAAGACAAGCCGTGTACACGAGGATGAAACGAAGGAATGAGAAAAGAAAAGACAAGCCGTGTACACGAGGATGGAACGAAGGAATGAGAAAAGAAAAGACAAGCAGTGTACGAGGATGGAACGAAGGAATGAGAAAAGAAAAGACAAGCAGTGTACACGAGGATGGAACGAAGGAATGAGAAAAGAAAAGACAAGCAGTGTACACGAGGATGAAACGAAGGAATGAGAAAAGAAAAGACAGGCAGTGTACGAGGATGAAACGAAGGAATGAGAAAAGAAAAGACAGGCAGTGTACGAGGATGAAACGAAGGAATGAGAAAAGAAAAGACAGGCAGTGTACGAGGATGGAACGAAGGAATGAGAAAAGAAAAGACAAGCAGTGTACCAGGATGAAACGAACAGAGAAAAGGAGATGAGGAAAAAGAAAAGAAAAGAAAAGAAATGTTCAAAGCAAAGAGAAGCTAAGTTAGAAAGAAGGAAAGCATAGAAGGAAGGTAAGATGAGAGAAAGAAAAAAAATGAAGGAAGAAAAAACGAAACTAAGGGAGAAATGGGGAACAAAAAACAAAACAAAAGAAACAAACCAGACAGGTGGAATGGAAGAACAACGGATTAAATTGCATTTTTGAAGCATAAGAATCGACTTTTCTTCTTCTTCTTCTTCTTCTTCTTCTTCTTATCATCATCATCATAATTATTTTTATTATTATTATCATTATGATTATCATTATCATTATTATTGCTATAACAATGGTGACAATACTACTACTACTACTAATGATATATATAACAACACTAAGAATGATAAAAGCAATCAAACAGTTGTAGAGGAAGGAGAAGTTAGTTGTTAATTAAATAACTTCAAAAAAAAGTAAAGAGGTGGAAACTGAATTGTTTGAAATAGATAAATGACTGTTAATTAAAAAGTATTAAAAAAAACAAAAAAACAAAGAAAACTTAAATGAGACGGAAAACGATTGAGATAAAAGAATGGGAGGGGGAAAAAAAAACACAACAACAACCAAAGGCAGGCCGACAGAAAATTGGGGGGAAAAAGAAGGAAAGAAAGCTGAAAAAAAGACTAAAAGAAAGAAAATGAATTAAACGAAACATAGTAAACACCGAAAAGGGATGAATAATAGAAAAAAAAACACAAAAACATACTCGGAAAAGAGAGAAGAACGGAAAGATATGAAGGAGAGAGAAAAAAAAAAGATAGAAGAACAGGAAAAAGTGAAAAGAAGAACAACAAAGCAACAACAAATACACAAAGAAAAAGCGAAAGAAAAAAAAAAAAAAGAAAGAAACAATAAAAAAGAAAAGAAAAAAAGAAAGTCAAACAAAAACAACAGCCAAACGTCCACACACTAGTGAAACAAATAATACAACAACAACAACAACAACCAAACAAAACAACAAAAAAAAGAAAGCTGCAACAATGAAGAGCGGGAGAAAAGGATGAAGAGGAGGAGGAGGAGGAGGAGGAGGAGATGGAGGAGAATAGGGTGAACAACGGCTAGAGGGGGGGACCTAGGAGGGGGGGGGGGGGGAGCAGAGAGTGAAGAAGTAAAAGGAGGGTGGGGAAAGGAGGGAGGGAGAGGAGGAGGAGGAGGAGGAGGAGGAGGAATGCCTTTGTGTAACAGGAAGCCTCTTACCGGTGGCTGGATAAATTGATCGTTAGTCGGTCCATTTACACCGTTTTGTGTGTCCCGTTGTATTCTTCTTCCCATCTTTTGTCTGTGTGTATGTGTGTGTGTGTGTGGGGGGGATGTGTGGGGGGGGATGTCGGGGGGTTGAGGGATGCGGAGGGGGAAAGGGGGAGGGCAGGGGGGAGACCGGGGAACGGGTATGTATGTGTGTGTGTGTGTGTGTGTGTGGGATGAATGGAAATGATGTGTATACTGTGTGGTAGTGTATATGTGTGTGGGGGCGAGAGGCGTTTGTGTGTGGGGGGCGTATATATATATATATATATGTATATATATAACCATGTGCATATGCACGTGCGTGCGTGCGTGCGTGTGTGTGTGTGCGTGTGCGTGCGTGCGCGCTCTCTTGTGTGTGTGTGTGTGTGGTTGGTGTGGTTGGGTGTGGATGTGTGTCTGTTTGTGTGTGTGAGAGAGACAGACAGACAGACAGACAGACACAGACACGGACACGGACACAGGCACAAAAAAAACAAAACGGGACCATTTCAAGGCTTTCCTTTTATTGCAAAATTGCAAATACATAACACATTACAACGTTACCTGATCAGCCGCAAAAATACCAAACATAGAGGAGCATGACGTCGACTGCGAATAAGTGCACATGAACTTGAAATTGAGCGAGGACGTCACTGCAGCTTAACTGGGAAAGACCGGCTATGTAATGCATGTGGAGTTATAGAGGATGAACTGCATTTTCTGGA
>NC_134878.1:62534328-62536828 GCF_041734735.1 Babylonia areolata | reverse complement strand
TTTCTCCTCTCTCTCTCTCCCTGTGTCTTCCTCTCTCTCACTTTCTCCTCTCTCTCTCTCCCTCTCTCTCTGCCCTCTCTCTCTCTCTGTGTCTCCCTCTCTCTGTCTCACTTTCTCCTTTCTCTCTCTCTCCCTCTCTCTCTCTCCCTTTTTCCCTCTCTCTCCCTCTCTCTCCCCCACTTTTCCTCTCTCTCTCTCCCTCCCTCTCTCTCTCTCTCCCCTCCCCCTCCCTCTATCTCTTTCTCTCCCTCTCTATCTCTCTCTGTCCATCTCTCTCTCTCTCTCCCTCCCTCTCTCTCTCTCCCTCCCCCTCCCTCTATCTCTTTCTCTCCCTCTCTATATCTCTCTCTGTCCATCTCTCTCTCTCTCTCTCTCCCTCCCCCTCCCTCTATCTCTTTCTCTCCCTTTCTATATCTCTCTGTCCATATCTCTCTCTCTCTCCCTCCCTCTCTCTCTCTCCTCCCCCTCCCTCTATCTCTTTCTCTCCCTTTCTATATCTCTCTCTGTCCATCTCTCTCTCTCTCTCTCCCTCCCTCTCTCTCTCTCTCCCTCCCCCTCCATCTCTTTCTCTCCCTTTCTATATCTCTCTGTCCATCTCTCTCTCTCTCTCCCTCCCTCTCTCTCTCTCTCCCTCCCCCTCCCTCTATCTCTTTCTCTCCCTTTCTATATCTCTCTCTGTCCATCTCTCTCTCTCTCTCTCCCTCCCTCTCTCTCTCTCTCCCTCCCCCTCCCTCTATCTCTTTCTCTCCCTTTTCTATATCTCTCTCTGTCCATCTCTCTCTCTCTCCCTCCCTCCCTCTCTCTCTCTCTCCCTCCCCCTCCCTCTATCTCTTTCTCTCCCTCTCTATATCTCTCTCTGTCCATCTCTCTCTCTCTCCCTCCCCCTCCCCCCCTTTCTTTCTCTGTCTCCATTTCTCCCCTCTCTGTTATTTTCTGCAGAATTCAACCCACCTACCCACCGAGGGGGGGGGGGGGTGGGGGATAGGGGAGGCTGGGTGGGTGGAGGGGAGGGGAGGGGAGAGAGAGAGAGAGAAAAAAAATAAAGCAACACCCTCTTAACAGCTATGAATTAAGCTCTGTGCTTTTTTCTTGTCAAAAGACTGTTTCCCTCCCACGTCACCTCCACACCCCACACACCCCACTCACACCTCACTCTCTCTCTCCCCTCCCCTCCCTCAACCCTCCCCCCTACTCCTCAAAAACTGAAGGAGAGGCATGTTTCATCTGCTTTTTCTTGATGAGGACGGGACGGCGAGAGAAAGAAACTCTGTGTGTGTGTGTGTGTGTGTGCGTGCGTTCATGCGCGCGCGTGTGTGTGCGTGTGTGTGTGTGTGTGTGTGTTCGTTCTTTAATATAATTTAACTTCTTTTTTTTATTTACTTTGAGTGATATTAGAGTGCGTGCGTGCGTGCGTGCGTGCGTGTGTGCGTGTGTGTGTGTGTGTGTGTGTGTGTGTGTGTGTGTGTGTGTGTGTGTGTGGGTGCGTGTGTGTTCCACCCTGGGAAACGTGCCTCAACTCATATCATTCGTTATTTTGACGCGCGCGTACGCACACACGCACACACACGTACACACACACACACGTACACACACACACACACACACACACACACACACACACACACTCATACCACTTCACAGCACAACACAACACAACACAACCACACCCTAATAACATTTTTGTGCACATTCCCCCATCACCACCACTAACACCACCACCACAGCCACCACCACCACCACCACCCCTCTTACAATTCGGTGTTACTTCCCCTTCCTTGAAGAAGTAAAAAAGCCAGACTGAAAAAGGGAGAGAACTCGACAACAACCTCCTCCCACCTCCGCCCCACCCCCTCCACTTTCACCATCCCCTGTCTCTCGTCCTCCTCTTTCTTCATCCGTACTGTGCAGTTTTAAAATCTGGGAGGGATTTGTAGGAAGAGGAGGATGTGTGTGTGTGGGAAGGGGGGGGGGGGGGGGGGGGGGGGGGGGTGCCGGGGGGGGGGTGGGGGGGGGATGGGGAGAGTAAGACAGAGAAGAAGGAGCAAGTGAAAGAAGTTTGAAAGAAACTTGTTTTAGCCGTCGTGGGCACAGCAGGCGATCTGACGATGTTGCACACAGAAAAAAAAAGGGGGGGGGGACCGTGCTGGCTTTGAGGACCACAGGAGTGGAGGGGGGGGGGGTGGGGGGGAGGGAGGGATGGAGAGAGAGAGAGAGAGAGAGAGAGAGAGAGAGAGAGCTAAGACTTGCAACATCCATCTTTACTTCGTCCAGCAAACACGAAGGGGCCAGGCAAACCAACCAACCAGCCTATACCACGCTTGTTTTTCCCGTTCGTGTATCCTATGCTGAGATGGCAGGTCTTAACTACTACTACGAATAGTTGTGGTATAAACACGGCAGTGTGTTCTCCAATATTGTTGTATCCAGGTTATCCAGCAACATATATCCGGGGTGTCCAGCAACATATATCCACGGTACCCAGCACTATATATCCAGGGTA
>NC_134878.1:62521828-62524328 GCF_041734735.1 Babylonia areolata | reverse complement strand
TATTCCAATTAAATACCATTTAAAAAAAATGTTTTTTATTTTCAGGAAACAAAATCAAAACAAAATAAACAAATAATGCCCAACATGTCAATCCTTCTTGTCCACAAACTTGTTTTTTTGTTTTCGATTTCGTTAATTACGTTTATTTGAGTTCGGAATAAAATATAACGACTTGTCAGGCGTAAAAACAAATTATGCGTACGTGCTCGCTTGTCTTTTATTGGGGGGGGTGTGGGGGGGTATGACACCACTCTTTTTTTTTTTTTTTTTTTTTTTGTTTTATGTTTTTTTGTGGTTTACACCTCGCATACAAAAAACTTGGTGAATGTTTTGTATTTCCTACTTTCGTGTAACGCATCGATCCCTATGGATCTTTTGAATAAACTCTTGATTTGCATTATGTTCTTGGGCAAGCAATGAAAAAGAAAATTATCACGTACAGTACCTTAGGGTGTGTTCTTCGGTGAAGAGAACTGTTCCAACTTACGAACCACGACATTCTAGCATGCTGAGGAAAGCCTACCATGTCATTACCTAAACTACTACTATTACTACTACTACTACCTACGACACGACCTACTACTAGTATACTACTGCCTACTACTTCTACAACTTAAAAAAAAGAAGAAAGAGAAGGAGAAGAAAAGAATAGTTTTTCCTGAAAACTTACTAAGAGCGCTATTATTATATTATACAATATTATGGAAAGAACCGTATATTGATTTCCGAACAAAGATAATCAACAAGGAAACGTTCAAAACGAGTAGTTGACAACGTTCAGTGCGGGGCGTTTCTTTGACGCCAGTACTAAAAGACGGAATAAAGATTTGATGATCTGTGAGGTTTTTAGAAAGATGCCTTTTTATACGGGATTACACAGAGGCACACGAAGATAGAGGAGAGGGAGATAGAGAGAGAGAGATTATGGCGCTGGAGACGTGTTTGAGTTTTTGTATCAAAGAAGAGAGTAAGATTATAGAATAAATACGATTGGTTGTATGTGTGTCTGTTGAAGCGTTATAGGTCTACATCAGCTACTTCTCTAGTTGATAATAAGAGTTTACACACACACACACACACAACACACACACACACACATCACACACCACACTCACACACATATATGTTATTAAAATATGTATATATATAATAGATATATCTGTCTACTCTCTCTGTTATCTTGAAATTATGTCGCAATCTAGAACTCTCTGTCTCTCCGCACGCTTCGTTCTTTCTCTCTCCCTCCCTCACTCTCTCTCTCTCACTCTCTCTCTCTCACTCACTCCCTCTTTCTCACTCTCTCCCTCCCTCTATCCCTCCCTCCCTCTCTCTCACACTCTCTCTCTCCCTTCTCTCCCTCCCCCCGCCTCTCTCTCTTCCTCTCACCTCTCTCTCTCACATCTTTCCTCCTCTCTCTCACAACTTCCCACAACCACATCCTTTAGAACTCCCATCCCCTCTCTCTCTCCTCCCCCTCCACCTCTTCCTCCTCCTCCCCTAAAACCCCAGCCCTCTTCTGCTCCCTTCCCTTACCACCACCACCACCACCACCACCCCAACCCACCCGCCTACCAACCAACCACCAACCAACCACAACTAGTTACCTACCCACCTACTCACATACCTACCTACCTCACCACAACTACACGGTCTCTCCCCCTTTTTTTTTGTCACCTTCTCCGCCCCCTCCCACCCCTCCCCCGCTACCCCCTCCCCCCCCTTTCTCTCTCTCTCCACCCTTTTCTTTCTTTCTTTCTTTTCTTTATCCTTCAGCCTCTCTTTTGTTCCACTCAAGGGTAGCAAATTTGCCAAAATGAGGGGCAGGCAAGCCTGTTGTATGGTGTAACCTTCGTGTCGGTCTGCTCTGTGTGTGTGTGTGTGTGTGTGTTGTTGGTGGTTGGTGGGGAGTCGTTCTCTCGTCGCTCTTTCTCTCTCTCATCTTTGGGCCCAGAAGAGAGCAAGAGTAGAGAGAGAAGAGAGATTATAACGATTAGGAAAAGTAACGAAACCGCTTAGGGTTGTTGAAATTCCAATTTAGCATGGAATTCCCGCAACTCTTACTCTCTCTCTCTCACTCTCTCTCTCTCTCATCTGTGTGTGTGTTGTTGTGTTGTGTGTTAAGATTTGTGATAGGTTCTGTGTTTTTAGTTGTTGCCTCTGTGTGTTCTCTGTGTGTTGTTTGTGTTTGTGTGTGTGGTGTTGTGTGTGTTGCTGTCTTCGGTTTGGGTTCTGTAGTTCTGTATTATGTTCAGTGTGATGTGTGTGATTTGTGTTGGTGTTGAGGGCAGGTGATCTTTGGGTTGTGATTGGCACTTATAGTGAGACATAAGAGAAATCTCAAAAGACCGGTGTGTGGATTTGATGGTGTGTGTCGTGATGTTTTGTTTGTTGTGTTTTTGTTGCGTGGTGTTTTTGTGTTTGGTATGTGTGTGTGGTGTGTTGTGTTTGGTGTGTGTGTGGTGTGTGTTGTGTGTGTGTGTGTGTGCATTGGGTTTACCTT
>NC_134878.1:62509328-62511828 GCF_041734735.1 Babylonia areolata | reverse complement strand
AAGGAAAGAAAGAAATAAGAGGAGAAAGACGGAGACAGACCGAGGTGCAAAGAGAGACAGACAAAGATATAATCATGCAGACAGACAGAGGGAGGGAAGGAAAAAGGAAGAAGAGAAAGGAGAGGAGAGAAAAAAAAAACAAAACAAGGAAGGAAAGACAACAACACAGGAAAAAGACAGCGCAAGGTTTAACCCTTTCACTGCCAAACTCGCAGTTATGCAGCAGCTAGGAAAAGGACCCCCCGTGTCACTGAAGGGTGACCAGATCATGGGTCTGTTATCCATAAACCTACTGCTCTTTATGTTCGGTGGTAGGATGGGCCATATTTTCTACACATCACAGAGGGGGGGGGGGGGGGGGGGGAGGGGGGGTGGGGGTGGGGGGGGGGATCCACAGCTGTTCTTAGACATCATCTTTTCTGTGTTTATAGCACAAGGGAATTTTGCACTCTAAATTGACTGGCGGCGCAAGGGTTAATTAGGTAAACAAAAAGAAAGAAACTACATGTGTGCGAGAAACGTAAACAAAGGATCAAACAAAAAACACTGTAACGGAGATAGATCAAATCAAATCAAATTATGGTGCTTACATCCTCGCCGACCTCAAAGGCCATCTCAAGGCTATCGCCACGTTAATACCTACTTCAAGTCAAGGGTTAAAAAACAAAACAATAAACAATAAAAACTAGTCACCGCTTTAAGCTTTCCACTCAACGGGGATAGAGAAAAGAGAAAAGAAAAAAATGAGAGAAGAAGAAGAAGAAGAAGAAGAAGAAATCATGAGAGTAGGAAACTGTGACGAACCGGATTATTCAGGAAAGAATGAAAGAAAGGAAAGAAGAAAAGTTGGAAGAGGAAAACATCAAGGACAGAAAGAAACGTAAAAGATTCAGTTTCAGTTTCAGTTTCTCAAGGAGGCGTTAGTTACTTACTCTGCGTTCGGACTAATCCATTTTCGCTACGCCACATCTTCTAGGCAGATGCCTGTGGCTGCCTTCTCCTCTACACTCCATCTCGCTCACTACGATCAGCTTCGGATCCACTCCATTTCCGCATACCCAGATTCAAACTCTCGACTGTTGGCCGCCGTTCTTTCTCTGTCTCTGGACCTTGCAGTTGGAATGAACTTCCTCTTTCGCTTCGTCAAGTCTCCACACTCTGCTCTTTCAAGTCTGGCCTTAAAACCCACCTCTTCTCAAAATAGCCTCCCGTCCCTGCCTCTTCCTTGTCTTCAGTTTCTCCAGTTTTAGAGTTATGCGTGCGTGAGAATGACTGGTGCGAAAGCGCTTAGATTTGTCTATGCACAAGATTCCGCGCTATATAAATACCATTATTATTATTATTATTATTTTGCCTGACCAGCAGCATAACCCAACGCGCTTAGTCAGGCCTTGAGTGCATACATACATGTATACTTGTGTGTACCCTTCAGAGTGGATTTCCTGTACATAATTTTTGCCAGAAAAAAAGGGTGAATAAATAATAGATAAGCGTACATAAATAAGTAAGTAAATAAATAAATATATGAATAATAAGTATAATATAAAAAAAGGTAGTAGTAGTAGTAATAATAATAATAATAATAATAATAATAATAATAATAATAATAATAATAATAATAATAATAATAAAATAAATAAATAAATAGATAAATAAAAAAAGACAATGATGATAAATAAGCAAATAAATGTAAAACATGAAGACACACATTCACACATACACCCACACATGCGTAACAGATATGCACCAAACATGCAGTTTCACAGATATGAAAGCACAGTCAAATACACATAAACGTACATGAGCCTTAACACACACACACACACACACACACACACACACACATTACCCTGCACCTCCTCTACCCCCCTCCTCTACACACTCATTTCTAGGCCACGTATCGTAGCTTCCACGGCACACACACACACACACACACACACACACACACACGCACACGTTAAAACACATGCACACGTTAAGCTCAGTTCGATGTAACAGTCAAACTGTGTAGAAAAGGGAGAGAGAGAGCGGGAATGGAACCCAGCCCCACGCGTACGGACACAGTATTGGCAGATGAGCGTCTTGACCATTCTGCTACCTTCCACAACGTAAAGAATAAAGGAAGGAAGGAATGGATGTAAGAAAGAAACTTAAGCGAGGGGGGAAAAAAAAAGATAGGGAACGTGATGGAAGGAAAATGTAGGAAGAGATCAGAAAGAAAGAAAGAAGGGGGAGAGGGAAAAAAAGATAGGGAACGTGATGGAAGGAAAATGTAGGAAGAGATCAGAAAGAAGGAAAGAAAGAAGGGGGAGAGGGAAAAAAAGATAGGGAACGTGATGGAAGGAAAATGTAGGAAGAGATCAGAAAGAAGGAAAGAAAGAAAGAAGGGGGAGAGGGAAAAAAAGATAGGGAACGTGATGGAAGGAAAATGTAGGAAGAGATCAGAAAGAAGGAAAGAAAGAGAGAAGGGGGAGAGGGAAAAAAAGATAGGGAACGTGGT
>NC_134878.1:62481828-62489328 GCF_041734735.1 Babylonia areolata | reverse complement strand
TATCATGTGATGGTACGTATCAACGCCGGGGCTTTCAGAGTAAGAATGGGGTAGTGACGGTGCTTTTTGTACATGGCAAACAGTCAAAAGTTCTTGATACTGAGACTTGATCTAACCACTGTGACTCATGTGCCAAGAATAGAAAGAAGAAGACAGATGTAGATTTTTCAGACCTGGAGAGAAATTCATGAGAGGAAAGGTGAGTGTGACAAAAAACCACACAGGGTCTGCGGGGGGCAGTGGAACCGGCCGGGACAGAAACTATTTTCCGTCGTTCACAGACATTATATGGCCTAAAGTATACAACATTTTTAGGTGATGGGGACAGAAAGTCATTTTCTACTCTAACAAAGGCAGACCCACCAGTGTATGATACCAGCATAGAGAGATTAGAGTGCTGTGGGCATGTACAAAAAAGGATGGGCAGACATCTCATGAAAACTGTCACTGAAAACAAAAAAACAAGCAATTCAAATTGCAAAATGGAAAAATCACAAAGGGGTTAGGGGGAAAGGGAAAGTTAACAAAAAAGGCTATTTTAAAAATTCAGGGTCATTTTGGGGCTGCCATTAGAAACAATGTACAAAATGTCACACAGATGAAAAAGGATATTTGGGCAATATGGAAGCATCGCAACAAACGGCATACAAATTGTGGAGGGTTGTGTCCATCCAAAAGTGGAAAGGGAGATCCTAATAACAATGCATTCCCAGAATATGTTTGCCAGCAAATCAAGCCTGTGTTTGAGGTGCTCACCCAAGACTCCCTCCTGAATAAATGTGCGCACGGTGGGTCACAGAACACGAATGAGAGTCTGCATAAAATCATCTGGCAGCGGTGCCCCAAAACTTCTTTTGTAGGCAGGAGAAGACTTAATCTAGCTGTAGAAGATGCCAGTGTTGTTTCCAATGATGGGGAGAGTGGTAGACTTAGCATTTTTGGTGAATTAGGAATGCCACAAGGACACTATACAAAATTATGTTTCGAGGAGCTTGACCGTGCACGCATCGCAGCTTCATTCATTCAAGCAATGCCTGCGGTGAAGGATGCAAGAAGAAAAAGAACATATGAAGCTGCTCAGTTAGCTGAAGAAACTGAACAATTCTACTTAGCAGGTGCCCATGAGTAGCCTTGGTGAGTGTTATGCATGCTGTTAAACAGTCTTTATCTAACGTTTGTTGTTATCAAACTTTTAGATGCTGTTTTCTCAATTTCAGCATTTTCGGAGAGTATGGTTACTAATGTCAGCCTAAAATCCACATTTTTTGTCATATTGACTTGAAATTTTCTGCACAGACTCACGACACATGTGGCTTTACAATAGACTATTTCTAAAGGTGTTAGATAAGAGAGAAGTGGGTTTAGAAATTTTCAGTTTTCATGTTGGTCACAATCACACTGTGGTCTTATGAAGGGAGATAGAGAGTTGGTTTTAGTCTGTTTTAAGCATCTGACTGTGTTCTATCACTGTGCAAAGTTTGAAGTCAATTGAGTTAAAACTTTAGAAATTATGCTGACATTGGATAACCAACCCATCTCGCGACCACGCGTACAGTGATCTAAAGAAAATATATTTTTTAAATACTTAGATATATATAACAAGATTGTTGTTTATTGGCTCTAAAAGTATGATAACCAGACTGCAAGTTCACCAAAAATCAACAAAATCAGGAGATATTTAGAATTTGAAACCTAAAAACAAAAATGAAGAAAAAACGTTAAAAATCCCCTAACAAGCTGCCCTTAAGTGTACATGTATGTATGTAAGTATGTATGTATGTAAATAACATATGTGTTAGCAGCTGACATGCGGGCTATGAGAATTTGCAAACAGAAATATCACAACTGCCTCATGTTCTTGGACTGGGGATGCAAGACGGTACTCCGAATCTTTCGCGCAGAAATGGAAAAACCCGAACAATTATGGATCAGAGCGAGATGGAACGATAAATTTGAGGTCCCGTGTGCAGCATGCAATCAACGCGTGGGAAAAAAACAAAAAAAAAAAAAAACATACCCCAGCAAGAGAAGGGTTGTTCCTGGCAAATTTCCGTAGAAAAAAACGCAAAAAACAAAACACTTTGATAGTCTAACAAATTCACTTGCAGACATACAGATTGAGAAGAAAAAAAAGGGTTGTCGATGCACTTGTGAGCGACGCGCTCTCTCCGGAAAGAGCAGCCCGATTTTCACACAGAGAAATGTATTATTATCGTGACGAAAACCAGTACAATACAATACGATATTATACGATACGATACAATACAATGCCATACAATACAATATAATACGATACAATACAATATAATACGATGCGATACAATACAGTATTATACGATACAATACAATACAATACAATGTAATACGATGCGATACGATACGACACGATACAACACAATACAATATAATACAATGCGATTCGATACGATACAAAACAACACAATATTACATGACACGATACGATACAATACAATATAGTATAATACTATGCGATACGATACGATGCGATACAATATGATACGACAGATACGACACAATACAATACAATATAATACGATACGATAGATACGATGCGATACGATACGATTCGATACAATATAATACGATACGATACGATACAATTTAATACGATACGATACGATACGATACAATGCAACACAATACAGTATAATACAACAGCGACTGGTTTGCTTTGCAACGAGATCCGGTGTTCTGTGTGTCCGTGTCTGTGTCTGTCTGTCTGTCTTTCTGTGTGTGTGTGTCTGTGTCTGTGTGTCTGTGCGTGCATATGCGAGTGCGAGCGCTTCATGAAGATGTGCCGCGCACACCACCTGTCCGGCCCCAAGCAACAATACAGCCAATTACAGCCAACACGCCAGCCGAAGCTGTCGACATCAATTATTAATTGAAAAAAACAAACTAACAGCTGAGATATTATAATAAAGAAAAACAGAAGAAAAAACCCCAAAACCAAAAAATCCCTCCCATCCCTCCCAGGCCTGGTTACACAAAGGACTAATAGGCGGAGGGGTGTGATGAGAGCCATAAAATTATCATAACGGATGGTATCTGCGGATGGTAGAAATAGTGACGGTACCTTTTGTGGTGAGGAGGAGCAGGAGGAGGAGGAGGAGGAGGAGAAGGGGTGAGGGGGGGGGGGGGGGGGAGAATTAAGCTTGGATGGTGCAGCAGTTGTTGTTGTTGTTGTTGTTGTTGTTGTGTGTGTGTGTGTGTGTGTGGATGCGGGGAGCCTTGAACTTTTCTGTTGTTGGTTCTGACAAACAGTGTGCATCTTTTATGCATGTACCACCTCTACGGATAGTGCGTGCAAGGCTGTGCGGAAATTCTGACTACCCCCACCCCCTCCCTCCTGTGTTTAGAACTCCCTTCGTTCTCTTTGTCTCTGTCTCTGTCTGTCTGTCTGTCTGTCTCTTTCTGTTTCTTTGTCTCTGTGTCTGTCTGTCTGTCTCTTTCTCTGTTTCTCTGTCTCTGTGTCTGTCTACGTCTGTCTGTCTGTCTGTCTCTTTCTCTCTGATTCTCTGTCTCTGTCTGTCTGTCTCTTTCTATCTGTTTCTCTGTCTCTGTGTCTGTCTACGTCTGTCTGTCTGTCTGTCTCTTTCTCTCTGATTCTCTGTCTCTGTCTGTCTGTCTGTCTGTCTCTTTCTCTCTGTTTCTCTGTCTCTGTGTCTGTCTACGTCTGTCTGTCTGTCTGTCTCTTTCTCTCTGATTCTCTGTCTCTGTGTCTGTCTGTCTGTCTCTTTCTCTCTGTTTCTCTGTGTCTGTCTACGTCTGTCTGTCTGTCTGTCTCTTTCTCTCTGTTTCTCTGTGTCTGTGTCTGTCTACGTCTGTCTGTCTGTCTGTCTCTTTCTCTCTGTTTCTCTGTCTCTGTGTCTGTCTACGTCTGTCTGTCTGTCTCTTTCTCTCTGTTTCTCTGTGTCTGTCTGTCTGTCTCTTTCTCTCTGTTTCTCTGTCTCTGTGTCTGTCTGTCTGTCTCTTTCTCTCTGTTTCTCTGTCTCTGTGTCTGTCTACGTCTGTCTGTCTGTCTGTCTCTCTCTTTGTGTCTGTCTGTTCCTCTCTGTCTGTTCGTCTTTTCTGTCTTTCTCTGTATCTCTTTCTGTCTCTCGTTTTATCTCTCGCTCTCTCGCTCTCTCCCCCCCCCTCTCTCTCTCTCTCTCTCCATCCCTTCATTTCTCTCTCTCTCTCTCCATCCCTTTCTCCCTCCCTTTTCCCCTCCCTCCTTTTCTCTCAAGGCCAGACATCAAATATTAATCCTTGAATAGAAGACGTTTTCAGTTCTCTCATTCTGTCTGTCTGCCTCTGTCTCAACCCCTCTCTCTCTCCCTCTCTCTCTCTCTCTGTCTGTCTCTCTCGCTGTCCTCCCGTCTCCCCTTTCCCTCTCCTCCCTCCCTCTCTCCTTCTCTTCCTCCCTCTGTCTGTCCCTCCCTCCGTTTCCCTCACCCCCCCCCCCTCCACCCATCACCTGTCCCTCCCTCTCCCCTCTCCTTTCCTCTTCTCACTCATTAGCTCCAGCACGTCCTTGCCCTTTCTCTTCTTCCGTCCCTTCCTCTCTCTCTCTCTGTCTTTCTCTATCTCTCTGTCTTTCTCTGTCTCTGTCTCTGTCTGTCTGTCTCTCTCTCGCTCTGTGTGTCTCTCTCTGTCTCTGTCTTTCTCTCTCTGTTTCAGCTTTTGTTTCTCTCTCTCTCTCTCTCTCTCATTCACTCTCCCTCTCTCTCTTTCCGGCTTTCCGGACACGTCATAGTGTCACTGTCAGCGTCAAGCGGTAGGATTTGGTGGGAGAAGGGAGGGGGGGGGGGGAAGGTGTGTGTGTGTGCGAGGAGTAGAGTGGGGAAGTAGGCTGACGGAGGGGGGGGGGGGGGTCGACTTGGGGTGGGTAGAGGGGTGGTGGTGGTGACATTAGTCGCACGTGGCGGACTTGGCATTCATTGGAGCGAGAGACAGGAGGCGGCATGGCTATGGCTATGGCTATGGCTATGGCATCAATGTCGTTGCTGTTTCACGGACCGACACGCCTGCACCTGCGCGTGGCCTTTACCTTGACGACACAGGGCGCTGTGCAGTGCTGCTGGTGGTGGTGGTGGTGGTGTTACCTTGATAGCAGGGTCGGTCAGGCGTAGTGAGAACGGTGATCATTGGGTGGAAAAAAAGTTACCTGTGTAGGGGGGGGGGGGGGGGAGGGTGTGGGCGGGGGGGGAGGAGGAGTTGGGTATGTGTGTGTGTGTGTGCGTGTGAAGGGCGGGGGGGTGAGGGGTGTGTGTACGCACACACGCATGCACACCTGTACAATTTGTGGTACTGGCTTTAGTGTTGTTGTTTTTTTTCATGTGCAGAGGTATGTTATTATACACCAGTGTATGTGATATTATGTCTTGTTCCACGTGAGGCGCTTAGAGCCCATAATATAATAATTATATGATGATGATACTACTACTACTACTACTACTACTACTACTACTAACAACAACAACAACAACAACAATGATAATAATGGTATTTATATAGCGCTGAATCTTGTGCAGAGACAAATCAAAGCGCTTTCGCACCAGTCATTATTCACACGCACGCATAACTCTAAAACTGGAGAAACTGAAGACAAGGGAGAGGCAGAGAAGGGAGACTATTTTGGGAAGAGGTGGGTTTTAAGGTTGGGAGTTTGCGCCATGGAAGTACTACCTGGCTATCTATTATTATTGTTATCATTGTTATAATTATCATTATAGTAGTAGTAGTAGTATATAATTATCATTATATTATTATTATTATAGGACTCAGCCTGAATTCAAATCTAAAACCTCGTCAGTTGACTCTCTCAGGCTTTGGTCCGATTCGCAGACCAATTCTGAGTTTAGCTCTCAGACTATTATCAAATTCATTACGGACCAAGTATTGTTCTAATGTCAAGTGCATAAGCTTTAGTAACCTGACAATTGAGCATATCATTTTTCCCTGTAGCTTGATGAAGCCTTTTGTACACGAAAGTGTGTCTTCACAAGTGACTGAGAACGTTGATGTTTTTGACTTTTTGCATTCATTATCAGTTGCTTCGCTTGTCAGTTTAACGACTTCTCTTTTACGAAGTCCTTTAAGTAATTTCCTGTAACTGTATTTAGAGTTTTTTTTTGTTTTTTTTTCAAAATTTCACCCACATTTTTACCCTCATTTGCCCAGTTTCTCCCAACCCTCCATTCATCCACATCTCCCACCCCTTCTAACCGATAATACTCAGATGTATTCATAAATACTTCAACAAAATGTCTTCAATCACCGATATGTGTGACGGGACATTAAACACAAATTCCTCCTCCTGATGTGTGGAGAACGTATCTGGTCGCGGGCACACAGAGGGCTGTGGGCAGGGCAACATGTATATAAAGGCTTTCGGAAATGGAGGGGGATTAGGTTTCCTTGGAAAGGGGTGCGTCAACTTTGCAGCAGACAGATTCTTCTGCCCCTTTGATTGGTAACTCACGTCCCCTCTTGTTGTCGTCGGTCATGTGATGCAAGGATTTGTTTATTGTCATGTCATTGTGTGTGTGTGTGTGTGTGTGTGGTGTGTGTGTGTGTGTGTGTGTGTGTGTGTGTGTGTGTGTGACTGAGTGTCGTTGTGTGTGTGTGTGTTTGTGTGTGTGACTGAGTGTCGTTGTGTGTGTGTGTGTGTGTGTGTGTGTGTGTGTGTGTGTGTGTGTGGGTGAGTGACTGAGTGTCGTTGTGTGTGTGTGTGTGTGTGAGTGACTGAGTGTCGTTGTGTGTGTGTGTGTGTGTGTGTGTGTGTGTGTGTGTGTGTGTGACTGAGTGTCGTTGTGTGTGTGTGTGTGTGTGACTGAGTGTCGTTGTGTGTGTGTGTGTGTGTGTGTGTGTGTGTGTGTGTGTGACTGAGTGTCGTTGTGTGTGTGTGTGTGTGTGTGACTGAGTGTCGTTGTGTGTGTGTGTGTGTGTGTGACTGAGTGTCGTTGTGTGTGTGTGTGTGTGTGTGTGTGTGTGTGACTGAGTGTCGTTGTTTGTGTGTGTGAGAAAGTGACTGAGTGTCGGTGTGTGTGTGTGTGTGTGTGTTGTTATTGATGATGTTGTTGTTGCTCTTTTCTGCGTTACCTGAAGTGAGCAGGCCTTGGTTAACAATGACTGGGCCCTCATCACTTTGTTTGGTGGGTTTGTTTTTTTTCGTTCAGTGGGATGACGTCATCGTATTCATGGCCTTTTGTATTTGCCCGAGCAAGTTGATCCATCAGTCTGTGTGTGTGTGTGTGTGTGTGTGTGTTGTCTGTGTGTGTGTGTGTGTCGGAGTCGGCGGAAGGGGATGAGAGAGACTGTGTGTCTATGTGTTTGTGAGTGTACATGAGATGGCGAAGTGTGTGTGTGTGTGTGTGTCTGTGTCCCTGTGTGTGTGTGTGTGTGTGTGTGTGTGTGTGCATGCATGCATGCGTGTCGCGCGAGCCGCATGGGACTGGAGTTCAACAACAAACAAAAAAAGAAGTGATCAGCCGA
>NC_134878.1:62469328-62476828 GCF_041734735.1 Babylonia areolata | reverse complement strand
TGACCTGTCTCACCTATTATATAACCACCCACCCCATCCACTCTCCGTAGACCGCTCACTCTCTCCTCTCTCTCTCACTCTCCTCTCCTTCTCCCCTCTCTCTTTCAGTCTCTCCTCACTCTTTCCTCTCTCTCTCACTCTCTCCCTCTCTCTCTCTCCTCTCTCTCCTCACTCTCTCCTTCTCTCTCACTCTCTCCTCTCTCTCTTCTCTCTCTCTGTGTGTGTGTGTGTGTGTGTGTGTGTGTGTGTTGCTCGCATGACCCCCTCCTCCCCAACGAGACCTCCCTTAAAACCACCCACATCGAACGAAAACTCCCAAACCACACACACACACACACACACACACACACACACACATACACACACACACACACACACACACATACACACACACACACACACACACACACACACACACACACACACACACACAGCGAGAGAGAGAGAGAGAGAGAGAGAGAACCTGCAGGAAGAAGACAGAAGGGAGAAACAAACAAACAAACAAACCAACCCACATCAGCCAACACCCTCAAACCTAGTAGCATCCCCTCACAGCTCATCGATGATGATCCTATCACCCCCCCCCCCCCCCCCCCCCATCCCCCGCCCCCCCACAACCCTTAACCCCCCAATCCCCCCCTTCTCCGCCCCCCCCCTCCCCCCCGACACACACGAACTATCCCCCTATCTCCTACAACCCACCCCCTACAATGCCACCCCCCTCCCCCCCCCCCCCACCATCAACATCATCCTCCAACACCACAAACCGAAAGGGATGTAGTGGGTAGAGGCTGTGTGTGTGTGTGGGAGGGGGGTGGCGGTGAGGGGGCTTGGGGGGCGGAGAGGGGTTAGACGGGCAACATCAAAGGAAGCCAGGGTCCCCTGGGAGGGTCAGCGCAGCATGGCTGGGTCCAGATCATGATTCTATGTGGATCTGTGAGCAGGGGGCTCTTTGATTCCGTGGGGAGAGAGGGGGGGAGGGGATGTCGGGGATGGTGGGGGGGGGGAGGTATTGACGGGGGAAGGGGGTAAAAAAAAAAAAAGGAAGAAAAAAAAAAAAGAATAAGAAAAAAAAAATCAAGCTTCTTTGCCAGCGCGCTGCGTGCCTATCACACACACACACACACACACACACACACACACACAGCGCTGGGGGGGGGGGGGGGGGGGGGGGGAGGCAAGTCGAGTCGAGTCGAGTCGATTCCATTCTCCCTTTCTGTCGAGATGGAAGTGAGTCATGCTGATGATGATGGTATGGTGGTGTGGTGGTGGTGATGGCGATGGTGGTATGGTGGTGGTGGTGATGGTGGCAGCATGCAGGGCAAGGGCAAGGGGCGCATGTTTCGCTGACGTCAATTATCAGGATGTCATCTTCTTCATCGTCATCAGAAAATGAGTAGTGGTATGGTGTAGTGTAGTATGGTGTTTTGCCTCCCCCCCCCTCGTCCCCCCCCCCACTCACCCACCACCCCCAACCGCCCCCTCTGCTCTCTCTCTCTTGTCTCTCCTCAAAGAGAGCGTTGCGTAACACACACACACACACACACACACACACACACACACACACACACACGTGTATATATATATATATATATATATATATAGAGAGAGAGAGAGAGAGAGAGAGAGAGAGATGTACGAATAATGAAATGTAAGTGTCTTCATTGGGTGTCTTCATTCCTGTAATAATGCACATATAGATATATGTATATATATATATTATATATATATATATAGAGAGAGAGAGAGAGAGAGATGGGGGAGGGGATATCTCAATGAGTTCTCTGTAGCGCCATCAAATCCGGGAGCTGTGTCGGGTCCGGTTCAACTATCTGTTGGCTTGTGCCCTTTTTAGGTGTTGTTTAGCGCAAGGGGGGGTCTTGTGGTGTTGTGTCTACGACGGCTTCGTTGGCCTGAGGGGAAGGATGGAGTCATCGAGCTCCATATTCAGCTCAGTGGATGGGGGAGGTCTTCACAGTAACAGTAGGGGCGTGAGATACCAGGTGCAGCTGGTGTTCCAAAGGGGGGTGGGGTCGTGGGGGTGGGTGGTGGGTGGGAGGGGACCCTCGCTGTCTGAAGTGGAAGTGAGTGGTGTCTGGGAGCTGCCGAACAGGACATGATAATCATAGGAGCTGCCAAAAAAAACTACGGAGCAAGGCTAGTCGATATTGGTGGTGATGATGGAGTCTCCCGTCGGACCGACGGATGAGTAGGTTGGCAGGCAGGCTTATCTGTCTGGTGTGTGTGTGTCTTCATATGGGAGAAGAGGCCGATTCTGGATGCGCAGCACTTCCCACAGGTGTTTCAAGGGAAAACGTCTCCAGAAGTCGATATTACACTCAGTTTAACTATATATATCGATGGGGGGTCTGTGTTCGATCACCGCTCTCGCCTTTTCTTTTCTCCCAGATTTGAATGCGAATAAAAAGAATCGAAGTGAGCCGTCAATAGGACTGCACCGGATGAGGCGATGTGCAGCACGCAGCTTGGAGCACTGAAAAAAAGAAGATCAAATATGCACGTTAAAGATCCTGTAATCCATGTCAGCGTTCGGTGGGTTATGGAAACAAGAACATACCCAGCATGCACACCCCCGAAAACGGAGTATGGCTGCCTACATGGCGGGGTAGATAAACAAAAAAACGGTCATGCACGTAAAATGTTACATGTTTGTCTGAGTGTGTATGTGTGCGTGCCTGAAATGTGATTGAATGACACAGGAAACGAATGATGAGCGCCCAGTGGCAGCCGTCAGTCGGCTCTTCCCAGGTAGGCAGCCTGTTGTGCAAATGACGCCGTGTTTGTCAAGCGCTTACTGCTTGGTCTCCGACCGAGGATAGGCGCTATATAAGTATCCATATCAATCAATCAATCAAGTATTCGTCATTTTGCTCCCGGTCGTTTTTAAAAAAACGGAATTCGAACCTTTTTCTTCTGTATTTTGTTGTTGTTGTTGTTGTTGTTTTTAACCCGACCATAATTATTCCGTCGACATGGTAACGACGTGGAACTCAGTGAGCATGTAGCACTGTCTGTGCGAAGGAGATCTGAAGCGTTACAGCACGTCTAAGTACTGCGTGCGTTGTGTTTTGAGTTGAGAGACGTTTGTGTTTTGTTCAGTTGACTATCCGTATGCAAAGCTCCGTAAGATCTCATGATAAGCTCAGCGTTTGTGTAGACCTACTAAAGTCTTTGTTCTTGAGTTGTGTGCTTTCCAAGCTCAGAGATGTGTTCTCTCTCTACGCGCGCACACACACACACACACACACACACACACACACACACACACACAACTTTCACGTAATTATGATTTCCTCACTTCCTCCTAATCCTATCTTCTTCTCAATCCTCTCATGTCAACAATACAACAACACCTACCCCTCATCATCACGTCACAACTCCACCACCACCACCACCAACAACAACAACAACCAGAACAACAACAACGGAAGTCTCAGTTCCTGCCGGTGTTGAGCAGAGGCAGGGCAGGGGCAGGGCAGGGCAGGGCAGGTCAGGGCAGGGCAGGGCAGGGCTGGCTCCTGCACATTGTCAGTCAGTCAGGCAGGCAGGCAGGCAGGCAGGCAGAGCCAGGCCTAGCTTGTAGTCTAGCTGGCAGCACACACAGTTACGGCAGCAGCAAGGAAAGCTTGAAGGGCGGCGAGGGAAAAGCCATTAGTTCTGGCACGGTGCCGTTTCATCACAACTGATCCCGGAGCCTGCTGCTTTCGGCATCAGCCACCAAGCCAGCTACGGGGGAGAGAGGTAAGGAGACCCTCCCCCACGCTCTTGGCTGCGGCTGCGGCCAGACCCACGCACGGCCTAATTATCCGCCCCTTTTACTTCAGGCTTTTTGATACAAGTTCTACTGGCGCTCGCGCGTACGTTGGTTGGTGGGTGGGGGTGGGGGGGGGGGGGGGGGGGGGGCGTGGGGGAGCATCTCCCCCCGTCATGCATGTAACGTGACGTGATTGTTGTTGTGCAGGGGATGAGTCTGGAAGACACATCAGAAGGGTCTGTCTGGACGGCAGTAAGGGGTCGGCTAGAGCGCCGTGAAGCCCCCCCCCCCCCCCCCCCCCCCGCCCCCCCCACCTCTCGTGACGTTATTAGTCTGTCAAACGCCAAACGAGCTTGTGTGCATTCCCGACATTTTTTTTTTTTTTTTTCCCCTCAGAATTCAGGGGTGTTGTGTGGGAAACGGGTTGTTAGTTCTGGGGGAGAGTTCTGAGGGAGGTCTATGTGTACACATTACCACCACCACCACCACCACCACCACCACCATCATCATCATCATCACCGCCATCATCATTATTCGCGTGACAACCGTATTGATAGCAACAGTTAATTTGGCATCGTCGTTACCATCACCACCACCATTGTGGTATTTGTAATGACGGTGATGATGATGACAGTGATGATGGTAACGATGATGTTAATGACGACGACGATGACGATGATGGTTATGACGATGATGACGACGACGATAATGATGATGACGACGATGACGACGACGACGATGATGAGGATGAGGATGATGAAGGTTGAAATGGCCCCATGAGGTAGAGCGGACCGAAGTGGATGCAGGTCCTTGGTTCGAAACCTGCAATGTTTGCCTCCCTTCTCGTCACTCACTCACTCACTCTATCTCTGCCTTTATCACTCTATCTCTGTCTCTCTATCACTCTCTGTCTGTCTGTCTGTCTGTCTCTCTCTCTCTCTCTCTCTCTTAGATCTAGAGTAGAGCTGTGGGTGCTAGTTTATCCGGTGACACGACAAAGTCATGTGTGCTGCATGCGTTTAGCGCATGTAAAAACAAAATGTATTAAAAAAAAAAAAACAAACCAATAATAATAAAATACCGGCAACAAGAAAGATGTCCCCAGCAAAATTGTGCACGACAATCCACTTTGTGACAGATGATTCAGACATGTGTATATATAAGCAGCAGCCAGCAAAATAAGTGCGAAATAAGGGTTGTTACCGGGCTGTGGTGATTTCCCGCTCTCTCCGCGGAGAGGGGCTCGCGTTTCACACAGCTGGCTTTCAATACAATACAATACATACAATACGATGCGATGCGATGCGATGCGATACAATACAATGCGATGCGATGCGATGCGATGCGATGCAATTCAATATTATACAATACGATGCAATACAATACAATGCAATGCAATACGATGCGATACGATACAATACCATGCAATACACTACAATGCAATGCGATACAATGCAGTGCAATACAAATGCAATGCAATATAATACAATGCAACACAATACATACAGTAAGTACCACGCAGTACAATGTGGTGCAGTGCAAGACAGAGCAATACAACACAATATCCTGCAATACAACACAGTATAATGCAATGCAGTTCAATACAATGCAATTACAATGCAATAGATACAACACAATTACAATGGAATGCAATTACAATACAATATTATGCAGTCAGTACAGTATAATCAATACAATACAATGCAATTACAATGCAATACAATGCAATTACAATACAATATCATGCAGTTAACAGTACATTGCAATGCAGCACAGCACAGCACCGCACGGCGCAAAGAACCGTCATATGTAGCATACGGTACGACGCACCTACACTCAAAGCAACGCAGCTTAGCTTAAAGCTTAGCTTAGCTTAGCTCAGCTCAGCTCAGCTCATCCCAAACCGCGACCCCCCCCCTCCCCCTCCCCCCCCTCCTCCCTCCACCCCCACCCCCACCCCCAGCCTGTACAATGGAAAACAAACAGACTGATGAAATCGAAGCCGGTGGACGGGGCAGCGACGCGAATAAGTCAATATGTCCGTGCTGTAATGACATTGGCATGTCGCTCATCAGTTATTGTCAGCCCGAGACTGATGATGATGATGATGATGGTGATGGTGATGGTGATGACCAGATATCGGGACTTTGGTATGTGTGTGTGTGTGTGTGTGTGTGTGTGTGTGTGTGTGTGTGTGTGTGTGTGTGTCTGTGTGTGTGTGTGTGTGTGTGTGTGTGTGTGTGTGTGTGTGTTTGAGAAGGCTTGGTTTGCCACTTGTTTGCTCTGTATCTGTATCTGTGTGGTTCGAAACCAGGACACGGTAGGCTGTGTGTGTGTGTGTGTGTGTGTGTGTGTGTGTGTGTGTGTGTGTGTGTGTGTGTGTGTGTGTGTGTGTGTGTGTGTGTTTCTGTTCGCTTGTCTCTGTTTATCTCTGTGTGTGTGTGTGTGTGTGTGTGTGTGTGTGTGTGTGTGTGTCTATGTGTGTATTTCTCTCTCCGTCGTTGTCTGTTTCTCTTATGTCGTACAACCTGAGAAACACACATACACACACACACGCGCGCGCGCGCGCACACACATACACACACACACACACACACACATACACGCACACACACACACACACACACACACACACAGAGTTAAACAAACAGACAAACAGAGACAGAGGCACAGAGAGAGAGAGAGAGAAGCTGCTTATCGCAGAATCGCAGACTCTTAAAACTGTTAGCTTGATGTTGTTATGTCTGAAGCTCCTCTTGTGTCGCTGTGTAAGTCGACGGAGACATTACACGTGGTAAGTTAACACTGTATTTTGTCAGTGTGCGGATTCGCTAGCTCTCAGGCGATCCAAAATGCGGAAGGTGTTTTTTGTTTTCTTTTGGTTTTGTGTGTGTGTGTGTGTGTGTGTGTGTGTGTGTGGGTGTGTGTTGTTGTTGTTTTTTTTGTTTTGAGTCGCATGCTGACTAACGTAAACTTAGAGAAGCCATGCCCACAAATGAAGACAAAAAAATGTGTGTATTTTGAAATGAATGTCACACTAACCAGTTGGTTTTATCTGTTGCTCAGGTACTTAGCTTCAAGACAGTGTCAGTTTCAGTTTCTTAAGGGGATGGTGTGGTGTCACTGCCTTCCGGCGGACAAATCCATATGCGCTACTACACCGCATCTGCTAGTTTGGCAGATGCCTGACCAGCCAGCAAGATAATCCAGCACGCTTTGTCAGGCCCCGAGTCCATGCATATATATATATATATATATATATTTTTTTTTTAAATGATCATGCTTGCGTACCAATCAGAGTGAATTTCTTCCACAGAAGTTTGCCAGATGACAACACATATCATGATGTTGCCGTGGGTTCTTCTTCACTGCGCGCCAAGTGCGTGCTGCACACGTACACAGGACTTCGGTTTGATTGTCTCATCCGAATGTGACCAGACGTTCGGTTTGAATTTTTCCAGTCCAACTTTTGGAGAAATGGGTGGCATTCGCTTTCACCGGGCCTCTCGCTGTTATCTGTGTGTGTGTGTGTGTGTGTGTGTGTGTGTGTGTGTGTGTGTGTACACGTGTGTGTGTACACGTGTGTGTGTGTGTGTGTGTGTTTACACGTGTGTGTGTGTGTGTGTGTGTGTGTGTGTGTGTGTGTGTACACGTGTGTGTCTGTGTCTGTCTGTCTCTGTCTCTGTCTCTCTCTCTCTCTCTCTCTCTCTCTCTCTGTGTCTCTC
>NC_134878.1:62444328-62464328 GCF_041734735.1 Babylonia areolata | reverse complement strand
TCAGTGTTTCAAAGCCAGTCTCTTTAATGGTCTTCATCACCATTCTCTTCTCGCGTTCTTCTTCTTCTTCTTCTTCTTCTTCTTCTTCTTCTTCTTCTTCTTCTTCTTCTTCTTCTTCTTCTTCTTCTTCTTCTTCTTCCTCCTCCTCCTCCTCCTCCTCCTCCTCCTCCTGAGCTAGAGTTTCCTCCTTCTGCAGTTCTCTTCCTTCTGTGTACATCCTTCTCCTCATCCTCAACTTCCTCCTCTTCTTTATTGACCTCTTCTCCAGGTGTCCTCTTTTCCCCTCCTCCTTTCTTTACCTTCTCTTCCTTCTCCAGGTGTCCTCTTTTCCCCTCCTCCTCCTTTCTTTACCTTCTCTTCCTTCTCCAGGTGTCCTCTTTTCCCCTCCTTTCTTTACCTTCTCTTCCTTCTCCAGGTGTCCTCTTTTCCCCTCCTCCTCCTTTCTTTACCTTCTCTTCCTTCTCCAGGTGTCCTCTTTTCCCCTCCTCCTCCTTTCTTTACCTTCTCTTCCTTCTCCAGGTGTCCTCTTTTCCCTCCTTTCTTTCCCTTCTCTTCCTTCTCCAGGTGTCCTCTTTTCCCCTCCTCCTTTCTTTACCTTCTCTTCCTTCTCCAGGTGTCCTCTTTTCCCCTCCTCCTCTTTTCTTTACCTTCTCTTCCTTCTCCAGGTGTCCTCTTTTCCCCTCCTTTCTTTACCTTCTCTTCCTTCTCCAGGTGTCCTCTTTTCCCCTCCTCCTCCTTTCTTTACCTTCTCTTCCTTCTCCAGGTGTCCTCTTTTCCCCTCCTTTCTTTACCTTCTCTTCCTTCTCCAGGTGTCCTCTTTTCCCGTCCTTTCTTTACCTTCTCTTCCTTCTCCAGGTGTCCTCTTTTCCCCTCCTCTTCCTTTCTTTACCTTCTCTTCCTTCTCCAGGTGTCCTCTTTTCCCCTCCTTTCTTTACCTTCTCTTCCTTCTCCAGGTGTCCTCTTTTCCCCTCCTTTCTTTACCTTCTCTTCCTTCTCCAGGTGTCCTCTTTTCCCGTCCTTTCTTTACCTTCTCTTCCTTCTCCAGGTGTCCTCTTTTCCCCTACTCCTCCTTTCTTCACCTTCTCTTCCTTCTCCAGGTGTCCTCTTTTCCCCTCCTTTCTTTACCTTCTCTTCCTTCTCCGGGTGTCCTCTTCTCCTCTCACTCTTCCTACTCTTCCTCTTCCTTAGTAAACACCTCTCTCTCTCTCTCTCTCTCTCTCTCTCTCTATATATATATATATATATATATATATATCACTCTCTCTCCATCTTCCTCTCTCTCTCTCTCTCTCTCTCTCTATATATATATATATATATATATATCTTTCTCTCTCCATCTTCCTCCCTCCCTATCTCTCTCCCCCCCCCCTCTCTCTCTCTCCCTCCTTCTCTCTCTCCCTCTCTGTCTCGCTTCCGATCACCATCTCTCTCCCTCATAGCACTCTTGTCGAATTACTTAGGCCAGGCCACCAGAGCGCCCCTGCCGAAACATGATGCGGTGCACCCAGGTGTACCACCACACTCACACACACACACACACACACACACACACACACACACACACACACACACGTCTAAGACAAGAAAAGAAAAGAAAAGACAAAGAAGCTTATGGCAGGAACCAGCAGCAGCAGCCCCATTCACCCCCCCCTCCTCTCTTGGTCTCTTCCTCCTCCTCCCTCTCCTCCTTCCAGACTTCCAGCCTCCCACCCCCTCCCCCCCCCACCACCCACCCGCCCTCCTCTCCAACAGTCACGCATCAGTGAGTTGATGCTACATGAAGTCTCAGCAGGCGAGGATTTACGTAATAGATGCTGATTCACGGTTCTGTGGGTTTGGGGGTGGGGGTGGGGGGGGGGGAGAAGGAGGCTATGGTGGATGGAGTTGCGAGAAGGAGTGAGGGAGGGAGGGAGAGGGGCGGGGGAAGTTGTGAGGGGGTTGAGGTGGGGGGGGGGGGGGGTGGAAGTTGGGTGTAGAGTGAGGGTTGTAGTGGTGTATAAGGGATTCGAGTTTCGTTTGTTGAGTAAACAGGGGCATGGTTTGCTGGAGAGATGGGAGATAATAGTTTTGCAGGAGTGTGTGTGTGTGTGTGTGGGGGGGGGGGGGGGGGAGGGGATGGGATGGGGGTAGGAGTGGAGGGGGTCTTGATTTGCTGCTGGTTGGTTTGTGGTTGTGGTGACTGTACTGGTAGTGGCTAGCTGTGGTAGTGTAGGGTAGGAGGGTAGGGGTGGGGGTGTCAGGGGATGACTGAGGGGGGTGGGGGTGGGAGTTCATTTTTGTTGTTGTTGTTGTTGTCTTGAGATTAATTTTGTTGTGTCGCTCGTCTCTTTGTGTTTGTTTGTTTGTTTGTGTGTGTGTGTGTGTGTGTGTGTGTGTGTGTGTGTGTGTGTGTGTGTGTCTTCATTGTAAGTTATGTGTCTCTGTCTCTCTGTTTGTCTGTCTCTACAGATTAAATTATGTATGTAAGTATGTGTAAACATGTACGTATGTATCTCTCTCTCTCTCTCTCTCTCTCTCTCTCTCTCTCTATATATATATATATATATATATATATATATATATATAAACATGTATGTATGTATATATAAACACGTATGTTGCTGTTGTTCATTTTGCTTTTAATTTAACCACAGTGCCTTTCTCGGGGACAGAATGCATGCCAGTTGAAACAGGGCCTCGAACCCAGGTCACTGGTGTGCATTGGATCACAAGTCCAACCGTCTCAACAGATTTAACCACGGGGCCAAATAGACCACGGGCGTATATATATATATATATATATATATAACCAACAGTAGACATCACACGCCAAGAACAGAATATGCTTGAGACCATAGGATTATGATGGTGATAGGGATACCGCCTATCCTCGGTCGGATACCAAACTCTAAAGCACTTTACAAACTCGGAGTCCTTTGCACCACAGGCTGCCTAACCAGGGTAGAACCGACTGACTAGCCCGGCTGCCATTGGGCGCTCATCATTCGTTTCCTGTATCATTCAGTCAGATTTCAGGCACGCACACTTAAGACAGACATGGAACATTTTACGTGTAGGACCGTTATTTACCCCCCACCATGTTGGTGGCAGCCATACTCCGTTTTCGTGGGTATATATGCTGGCTGTGTTCTTGTTTCCAAAACCCATCGAACGCTGACATGGATTACAGGATCTTTAACGTGCGTATTTGATCTTCTGCGTGCGTATACAAATAAAGGAGTTCTACAGCCATATGAAATAACAAACTGGGGAGAGTGTAAATATTTTTGATAGGTTCGCCCAATCAGACCCAATAAGATTTTTTTTTAATACTAAAAAGAATAAAACGATTGAACCACACATGACGGTTGAAATCTCAACGGAAAACACGGTAAGGGCTCTGTTCAACTGAACGAAAATCGATGTGCTGTCTGGCTGGGCAATCAATGATTGAGAAGGAAAAAAAAAGGTTTATGATAATTATTATGATTGATCTGCAGTCATTGTGAAATTGGTAGTAGTCCTAATTGGCGGACTCTTATCTGATTAGACAGGCGTCGCCAGGACATTTGACACTGCTGTGGAGTGGTTTTTATCACACGGCGAAGGATCTTTTACATGTGTTAACACGGCTGTGGTGTGTTTTACCATCTGCCACGTTTAACGGAACGGAAGGGGGTACTAGGATGTGTGGGGTAGGTAGGTTGGGTAAGAGCAGTTTAGGAATTTTCAAAAAAAAAAACCCTCACACACACACACACACACACACACACACACATATGATTATAATCACATATATATTTTTGTTGTTGTTGTTTTGTGTGTGTGGTTTTGTATATCTAAACCCATGCAATCTGTGATGCTTTTTAAATAAAGTGCAGGTTTAAAAAAAAAAGAAAAAAAAGAAGAAGAGTGTGAAACGGAGGAGAGAAAATGTGGAGGAATGGAAAAAAATACAGTAAGAGAGGTGACAACGGATAAAAAAAAAATATATATATATGTATATATATATATATATATATATATATATATATATATATATATATATATATATATAACGAAGAATGTGGACACACACACACACACACACGTACACGCGCGCGCAATGAAACACAGTGGGGACAGATTTTCCAGATGGCTCGAAATTACGACACAACAACACGCGATGCGCTTCCTCGACTCTTCTAGACTGTTCGTAAGTGGGAACGGACTGCCGCAGACTGGGGGGAAATGGGTGGGCAGGGGGGTCGGAGGGCAGGTTGGGGGGGGGGGGGGGGGGGGGGGGGGGGGGGGGGGGGGGGGGGGGGGGGGGGGGGGGGGGGGGGGTAGGCAGAGAAAAAAAAAATCTAGCCCATTGTACGGTGCTCAGCGCTGTCAACATGGCTGATTAAATACAGAAGGGGCCCCCGCAAACTCTTCTTACCTCCCATCACACAAGAACCTCAAATCGTGCAGCATGCCTGCAAATTGGCAAGCGGAAGTGACGTGTCAGATTACGTCAATGCCCAGTCTGAGTTCTGTCTTTTTCGTGTCTGGGTTGGGTTTTTTTTTTTTTTTTTTTTTTTAGTATTTATATCCTCGCTTTCACCCACCAAATCCCTTCACCACATATACTTGATTTTATTTTTTCTCCTTTTTCATTTTCATTTTTTCCCCCCAAGAGTTTACTAAAGGCGGGTAGTGAGGTAGTTCAATCCGGACAGACGCTGATGGTTCAAAGATTAAATAGAGACTATTCCTGTTTTTGCTCTTTTTTTTTCCTAATATTTTTTTTCTTTCTGTTTGGATGTTCACGTTTCACTTTTGTTAAGAAAAAAAAAAATCATCCTCACATACATAGAAAAAAAAGGGCACTTCAAAATGCGAGTACGTTGTGTGTGTGTGGGGGGGGAGGGGGTGAGGGTTGGAGGTGACTGGTGATAACTGAATGAACGGGGAACAATGAGACGGCAAATTGTTGGTAAAATTGCCCTGTGCCATTGGATCAGTATCAGTATCAGTAGCTCAAGGAGGCGTCGCTGCGTTCGGTCAAAACCATATACGCTACACCACATCTGCCAAGCAGATGCCTGACCAGCAGCGGACCCAACGCGCTTAGTCAGGCCTTGAGAATAAGTAAATAAATTAAAAAAATATTAGATAAATACATAAATAATGATAATAATAATATTTATAAGGCGCAAAATCTTGATGAAGTCAACTCTATGCGCACAGAAAAAACAACAACAACAACAACAACAAAACAATGATGATAAATAAGGAAATAAATGTAAAACATGCACACACACACACACACACACACACACACACACACACACACACACACATACAACCTTTATAAACATTGGATTTATATTTATCCCCATTAAATGTGGCTGTGGCTGATACTGAATAAATTTTCATTTTATTTTTGTTTAAATTTTCACACACACACACACTGAGAGAGAGAGAGAGAGAGAGAGAGAGAGAGAGAGAGAGAGAGAGAGAGAGCTGCACTTCAAACAAGACCGCAACTGAACTGAACTGGATTGAAATATGAATTGATTCGAATTGAATCATCATCCACTACCACCCAGTCCCTTTACCGCATAACTTTGAAATCTTTCATCCGCAAACCGCTCTCGCGTCTCTACAACTCTACACATCAGAAAAGGAGGGAAGAGAGAGAAAAAAAGAAAAAAAAAGAAGATAAAACACCTCTTCATCTTTCTACCATTCCGGGCCGTCCTTATGCCAATCCTCAGAGTTGTATACATCACAGAGAGAGAGAGAGAGAGAGAGAGAGAGGGAGGGAGGGAGGGATGGAGGAAGGTTTTGGGGGGTTTTTTTTGTTGTTTTTTTTCCTCTCCCCCAGCTCTTCACTGTCAGTCTTCACTGCTATCACCCAGAACCCAAAAAGGACCACTGCCTGGAAGCTCCGAGCTCAAGCAATACTGCATTTTCATCATCAAAGAACTCATCACACTCCAAGATTGGAAGGCCATTGGTAGCGCGCGCGCCTTCGTCGACTGTGTGTGTGTGTGTGTGTGTGTGTGTGTTGGAGAGTGCAGCCGTCTTGAGATGGAGGGACCAAGGGGCGTCACTCAGTTTGCCTTTGTTCAAGGGTTACTGCACTTGATGGCCAGTCTCTTCCCATCCCGGCAGCCAGTTTTGGAGTTTTGATGTCGGGTTTTTTGGTCTGTTAATTTTCGTAATGCGATTTCTCTCTCTCTCTCTCTCTCTCTCTCTCTCTCTCTCTCTCCCTCCCTCCCACCCCGCCCCTTCTCTCCCTCTCCTCTATCCAACCCCCCCCCTCCCCCCTCCACTCTCTCTCTCTCTCTGTGGCCATGGATCTCTATGTCTCTGTCTGTACGTTTGTCTTTCTGTCTGTCTGTCTGCCTGCCTCTCTCTCTCTCTCTCTCTCTCTCTCTCTCTCTCCCTCCCCCCAGTCGCTCTCTCTCTCTCTCTCTCTCTCTCTCTCTCTCTCCCTCCCCCCCAGTCGCTCTCTCTCTCTCTCTCTCTCTCTCTCTCTCTCTCTCACCCACCCACACACACACACTCTCTCTCTCCCTTGCCCCTCACTCCTTATTTCTTCCCTAGCTCAAACACACACACACACACACACACACACACACACACACACACACACACACATACATACATACACACACACACACAAACACACGCGCGCGCACATGCACACACACAAACACACACACACACACACAAACACACGCACACACACATACACACTACACACACACACACACACACACACACACACACACACACACACACACACACACACATACACACACACACAAACACACGCACACACACATACACACTACACACACACACACACACACACACACACACACACACACACACACACACACACACACACACACACACACACACACACACACACACACACTCTGCTCAACGAAGGAAAAGTGCCAAGTGTTTCACCTTTGTCCTGGGAAATTATGAAAAAAAGGAGACTGTGTTTTTATAATAACGTAGGAGTGAAGTAATCTCAGCTGCTGCCTTCACCTGTGAAATTGTGTAGGGGGCTGGGGGAGGGGAGGGGGTGGTGTGGGGGGGGGGGGGTAGAGATAATGTGGACCTTGTTTCACCCCACCACCCCCACCCTAACCCTCCCCCGACCCTCTCCCACCACCACCAAAAAAAAAAAAAAAAAAATCGACTCCAAGCTGAGTGCAGGAACATCGACTTCTAATGATTTTTTTTTTTTCATGTCCTGATTATATCGAGCTCTTAAAGCTAAAAAAAAAGAAAGAAAAGATTTCATGATTATCGATCCTTAACCCGAAATCCCCCCCCACCCTCAACCCCTCCCCCCCCACCTCCCTCCGTCACTCCCATCCACCCCAACTCTTCTTTCACCACCACTATCCACCTCCATTCCCTCCGCCCCCCCCCCCCCCCACACACACACACCCCTCTTCCCTTCCACCCACACACGCACACTCACCTCCTCCACTCATTTGTCACCCTCCCCCCTCCCTCCCCCACCATCCCCCCCCCACCCACTTACCCCCCCCCCCCCGCACACACACACACATCCACCCCCATCCCCCCCACCCACCCCCCAACCCAGAAGGGGATTGTGAGCGATTGATTTTGTGTCAGGGGCTGATGCACAATGTTTGGCATATCCGACGATTAAAGGTGCCAGCTAGCCATTGTTTATGAAACTCGGCGACTGTTGGCGCGGGCACAGTGTTTTTTTTTATCATTGTCGCTGAGCATATGCCGTCGCTGGCGACAATAGATTATGTGCTGGGGACGCGATGATGATGATGATTTATATATATATATGGGCTGGGCGTGGATTTAGGGTATGAACCTTGAGGATCGGCACATGTTGTTGTCTGTCGCCTGGCGACAAGAAATATTATGGCTGGTGACAAAATAATATCGGTACATATCACACGTTGGTACGAAGCGTCCTTTTTATTGACGAGTGCTCCCAGAGAGAGAGAGAGAGAGAGAGAGAGAGGAAGGGAGGGAGAGAGAGAAAGAGAGAAAGGGAGGGAATGGAGAGAGTTAGACAGAGAGACAGCCCGAGAGACAGACACACAGATAGAGCGAGACAGGAAAGAGAGAGAGAGAGGGGGAGAGACAATGACCGTGACAATGACACAGATGTTTTAGTGAGGGTAGAATGGATAAGCTGGAAGCTTCTTTACACCATGCCCTCACACACGCATACACATACAAACGCACAAAGAATGAGGAAAGAAGAGAGAGAGAGAGGGAGGGAGTGAGGGAGAATGATCTATTTTGGTGGGTAGGTTGAGGGGAGAGGAGGGATGGGGGGAGAGTCTGGATCCTTGGAGACTGGGGGGGGGGGGATCGTGGTGGGGAGGGGGGTAGGGGGGGAGGACGGGGGAAGGAAAAAAAGGGTGATGGGGTGGGTGGGTGGGTAGGGATAATGTTGATTATGACAACTGGCAGAACAGTGGATTGTGTGGGCTGTCTGCCCCCTTAGTTGGTTTCACTGAGCGTTGATCCAGTACTTGTCGTTGTGCTCGTTTTTGTTGGACAGTTTGGTGGTTGTTGTTTTTTGTGTGTTTTGTGTGTGTGTGTGTGTGTGTTTTGGGGGGAGGGGGGTCGTATTTTATTCTATTTTATCTGATTTTGTTTTATATATTTATTAGTGTGTTTGCTTTTCGACTTTTTTTTCTGTTTGCTTTTCTTTCTTTGCTTCATTCTCCTGACTTTGTCTCTCACTTTCTTTTTCTCTGCCTGCCTCCCCTTTTCTCTCTCTCCTTCCCTCCACCCCCCGCCCCCATTTCTCTCTCTGTCTCCCTGTCTCTCTCTCTCTCTCTTTCTCACACTTTCTTCTCTTTCTTTCTTGACTATTTTCTTCGTTTTTCAGCTCTTTTCTCTCTTTTGCTAGAACTTTCATGTCGTTTTTTTTTTCTGTCTGTTTGTGTTTCTGTCAAACTTAACCACCCCAAGCAACAACACCCCCCCCCCACACACACACACACACGTACATATAGGTATATATATATATAATATTCAGGCACAAACGCACAGAGAGAGAAAGAGGGAAACAGACTTCAAACTAGCAATTGTACTTACCTCTCATAACTTTTCCCCTTTCTTTCTTTTACTCATTCATACATCCACCCATTCTTTTTATATATATTCCCACCCTCCTCTCCATTTGCTCCTCCTCCTTCTTCTCCTATTTCTCCTTCTTCTTCTTTCACTCGTTCTCCCACCTCTTTTTTTCTTTCTTTTTTATTCTCCTCCTCCTTCTCCTCCTCCTTCTCCTCCTTCTCCTTCTTGTCCTCCTCCTTCTCCCTCCTCCTCCGTCTTCTCCTCCTCGTCCTCCTTCTTCTCCTCCTCCTCTTCTCCTCCTTTTTCTCCTCCTCCTATTTCTTCTTCTTTTTCTTCTTATTCTTCTCTCATTCGTCCACCCTCCCTCCTCATTATTTTTTTTTTTTTTTTTTTTTTTTTTTTTAATTCTCCTCCTCGTCATCCTCATCCTTCTGCGTCTTGCTGCTGCTGTTGCTGCTGTTGCTGTTGCTGCTGCTGCTGTTGCTATCATTGCCGTCTAGTCTGCTAGGAATGACAGTGGCGGCCAGCCATCAAACCACGGTCTGCGGCAGACTATGGGCAGCAAACAAACAATAACCGATGATGACAGATACAAGTGTGTGTGTGTGTTTTTTTTACGAGAAACACGCACGTTTGAGCTTTTCCCAGCGTGGTGGTACTACTGGCTCTATCTTCCGACGAACCCCCCCCCCCCCCCCCAAGACTCCCTCCCTCCACACCCCCACCCTTACTTCTGACAGCGTAATGGGTGATCCGCTGGTTCCTCGCCTCGACCAACAACCCGCTGCTACATACACTGCTATGCACGGCGGGACGAAATTGCTGGCAATGACGTGGATGACAAACGTAATGGATCGCCAAGTGACGTCATGTGCGAGTTCTCAAACCATGAGGGAGGGAGGGAACGTGGATTGCAGGGGGGGTGGGGGAGGGGAGGGGGGTGTTAGGGGGCGTGGGGGTTGGGGTGGGAGGGAGAGAGGTGGGGAAGGGACATGGGGGTAGAGAGAGAGAGAGAGAGATGGAGGAGACGATGTGTCGGGTGGAGACTGGTGTAAAAGGGGGAGATGGTGAGGAGGGGGAAGTTGGAAGGGAAGTGGATGACGGATGGGGAGGTGTGTGGGGGGAGGTGGGGGGGGGGGGCATGGGGGGAGAGTTGGGGGTGCAGAGGGGGTGTTGCGCTCAAGTGTTGGTGGTCTCGTCTCGCCGGATGCAAGTGGGGTTGGCATGTTTCAATTAAAGAGAGAAAAGAAAAAAGGAAAAACTTAAAAAGGGGCAGGAGGGGGGAGGGGAGAAATAATAGTAAAGAATGAAGAAAGGAAGGAAGAAGAACAGAAAGGAAGGAAGGAAATTTTTAAAAAAAGGGGGGGGGGAAGAAAAGAATGGGAGGTATAGACAGGAAGACAGAAGGAGGGAAAGAAGAAAATAAATGAATGGAAGGAAGGCGAGAAGGAAGGGAAGGGGGTGGGGTGGGGGAAGAAGAAGAAGAAAAAAAGCTTCGATCATTTCCTCATCCACCATATCCACCACCCAACCCCATCCCCGACACCACCACCACCACCACGTCCCTGAACTCTCTTCTTCCACCACCTTCCACCCTCCCCCACCCAACACATAACTTCCTGTGGCCGTCCCCTCAGCTACCCCCCCGCCCCCCCTCCCTCCCTCCCTACACCCCCTCTTCCACACTTTTTTTTTTTTTTTTTTTTTAAATCATCATTTTCATTTTCCACCACTTACGTTCTTCGTCTTGATCGTCTCCAGTAACAGGTCACTACAAGCTTTTCCCAAGCTTCCTATAATCAGCGGTGTATGGGGTGAGCTGTTTTGGGGGCTCTTGACTGTTGATGTAGACCCTCCTTGAATTTTTTTCTTCTTTCTTTCTTTCTTTCTTTCTTTCTTTCTTTCTTCCTGGTTATGATGTTAAGGAACGGTTGCATCTTACTTTACTTTCATTCTTTTTTTTTTTTTTTTTTTTTTTTTTTCATTTTCTTTTTCTATGATTGTTTTGGTCTGTTTCTGAATCGGTCAATTGTTGTTGTTTTGGGTTTTTTGGTGTTTTTTGTTGTTGTTTTTTAAGCTTTTTTTTTTTTTTCATCTTCTTGTCGTTGTTCTTGTTCTTCTTCCTCTCCTTCTTCTCATCCTTCTCTTCTTCCTCCTCCTCCAACTTCTTTTTCTTCTTCCTTTTATTCTCCTCCATACATACATACATACATTTATCTGCGTCGGTCATGTGAAGGAAACTTAATGTGTACATTACCGTGCATAATATGTTGCATTATTAGTTTTGATATCGCGAAGATTTATATATCTGATTTTGTTTTATCCTCTCACGCGCGTGCGCCCCCCCCCCACACACACACACAATAATTGTGCACATAATAATTGGGTGCATTTTCGCTAACCAGCACAATTATGATTATAATCTTTTAGCGCCATTTCCATTCCAACTCGTTTTCTCAAATGTTTTTTTTTTTCCCCTCACTTCTTTCACGAACCACGGCTTTATCTATCTATCTATCTGTCTGTCTGTCTGTCTGTCTGTTTTTCCATTTATGTATCTATCAGTTCATTAATTTATTGTTTTATTTTTGTTTGAAAAGCCACGGGAGTTGAGAATTGAAACTCAACATTTATAACATCTTGTGAAATCTTGCAAAAAAAAAAAGAAAAAAAAAAGAACACAAACAAACAAACAAACAAACAAACAACAAACAACAAACAAACACTTGCAAAACTCCATCAGTTACGCAGTATGAGCCAGACATTCGAGATTGGGTGCTCAAAAAAAAAAAAAAAACTGTTTCCACTCGAGGTAGGGAGGAAATACCAGGATTGGAAAAGGTTTGGGTTAGTGGGCGGGGATGTTGGGGAGGGGTGGGGGCGGAGGGGGTTGCCGCGGGGGGAGGGGGGGCAGGGGAGGCGTGTCCGGGGGGTGGTGGCGGGGAGGAGCCAGAAGTGGGGGGGGGGGGGGGAGGGGGAGATTGGGTGAGTGGGTGGGGAGAGCTAATGGTTATTTCAGAAGAAGTAGATTATTTCGGATATGCGGTGGTAGAAAAAAAAAAAAAAAAAAGAAGGAAGAAAAAAGAAATAACGATTATGACGGTTTGTGTGTGATGATGATTGTTGAATAACTTGGCAAAATTATCGGTGTCATGGTTCTTCACTGATCTCCCCCACCCCCATTCAGTTTATTTTCCCAACCCGGACAGAATCCAGCATTGGTTTAAAAATAAAAGTCATTGTGATATCTCTTTTGTTATTGGTTGTTGTTTTTTTGTTTTTTTGTAAATTTCTTTGTCCTTTTGTGTCTTTTTTTTTTAATCTGTTTTATATTATTATAAAAAAAAAGAAAAGAAAAAAAGCTCTGCAGAAAGGTTTTGAAAAGAAAACGCAAAAACTTGAATTTTTTTTTAGAGGAAGGTATGATGCAAGAAAGTAGGAAAAGGGGAAAGAAAGTGAGAGAGAGAGAGAGAGAGAAAAAAAAGACACTGAATTATAGATACTTGGGTGGTACTGAACGGAGAAAGGAAGAGGAGAAGGAAGAAGAAATAAGAAAGAAAGAAGGGAGGAATACAAAGCGGGCGGATAGTGAGGCGGGTTGACATGATAAAAAAAAAATAAAAGAACAGAAAGATAGCCTGAAAGAACTGAAGGGAGAGAAGGAATGAAGAAAGAAAGAAAGAAAGAAGGAAAAGAAACTCACAAGAAGACAAATTAATAATATACACAAAAACAAATGGAAGATTGTGTGAAAGGGTGTGCTGCAGAAGAGAGAAAACACTGTCCAGTTTCTTTGGTTTTTGGTGTTGTTGTTGTTTCTCTCTCTCTCTCTCTCTCTCTGTGTGTGTGCGTGTGTGTCTGTGTGTGTGCGTGTGTGTGTGTGTCTGTTTGTGTGTGTGTGTGTGTGTGTGTATCTGTCTGTCTGTGTGACAGTTATTAACGGGCTGTAAAGGGACAGGGGATTAATAAAATAAAAGATCCCCAACCGGGAGTGAAGAGGAAGGTGGGGGCTGGGGGAGGGGGGGGGATGGGGGGGTGGGCAAGTGGGTGGGTTGGGTGGGGGGGGGGGATGCTGAATGCATTACGTGGGCTGCTGCTGCTGTACTGTTTATTATGGTAGCTCCGGGTAAAAAGGATGATTACATCGGTCGTTGGAGTAATAATAGCAGAGAGTAGAGAAAATGATGATTTACTGCCGGGTGTTATTGTCGACAGAGATAGTGGTGATTGTACGTATGTCAGAAGCTTTTTTTTTTTTTTTCAGACATGTGTGTGCGTGTGTGTGTGTGTGTGTGTGCGTGCGTGTGTGTGTGTCTGTCTGTCTGTCTGTCTGTGCGTGCGTGCGTGCGTGTGTGCATGCATGCGTGAATTTGCTTTTGTAACTGGAGGTTGGATAATGATGGTGAAACAAATTGAATCCTCCGAGGTTACGGAACTTGAGAGAGAGAGAGAGAGAGAAGAGAGAGAGAGGAGAGAGAGAGGGAGAGAGAGAGAGAGAGAGAGAGAGACAAAAAATAGATCTTTTTTTTTTTATCTGTAAAAGAGTCATTGTTGACGGTGTTTTCGGACACAAAGGCCACATGATTAATAAATCGGAACAGTACAGTCAGCATCCTGTAAACACTAAATTGTAGCCTCCATTAACAAACTGAAAGGAAAAATCAACGCAATTATGCTGTAGCCTACGTCACACTACTGCAACACTCCCAACTGTACTATGTAACAACGAACCAGCAATTCACTGAGTGAGTGGGTGGGTGAGTGCGTATGTGTGTATGCGTGTGTATGTGTGTATGTGTGTGTGTGTGTGTGTGCGTGCGCGCGTCTGTGTGTGTGTGCGTGCAGTGCGTGCGCGCGTCTGTGTGTGTGTGTGTGTGTGTGTGTGCGCGCGCGCGCGCCATCAGAGATCTCCGCTGCTGCTTGTCCCATATTGTCTCCGCTAAGACTGAAAGAGAGGGAAAGAAGAGAAGAGAAGTGGTAAGAGAGAGAGACAGAGACAGAGAGAGAGAGAGAGACGCTTCAGACTCTTTTTTATTGACATTGGCCTAACTACAGCCCTTATGACAAGGGGGTCAATTCTAAGTTGCAGCGTCATTGTATGGAACGAAAGAAAACAAACAATAAATAAAGCAAATAATGTCAATAACTGCATTAAAAAAACCAAATTACTTAATCGTACATTTATGTATGTGCCAATACACGTACGCACACCATAGTAGTGAAACAGCATACAATAGACTATAAACATACAATGTGACCATCAAGTGTATACAGCTGTACCAGAGAGAGAGAGAGAGAGAGAGAGAGAGAGAGAGAGAGAGAGAGAGACAGTCATTGGAACAGAGAAACATGGATTCCATCACCTCTGGATGGGGGAGCAAAGCTGTGGCAGATCGTGATAGTGTAGATTTCTTGTGAGGAGCCCTGGATTATCAATAACAATGAGTAAAAGTGATTCCCATTAGGATTTGTATGTATGTATATATGCTTATTGGCCAACATCATTCTCCCTTTACCCCCTCAACTATCTCAGTTTTGTCTGTCTCTGTTTTTGTATGTTTGGTTTTGTCTCTGTGTGTCTCTGTGTGTCTGTCTGTCTGTCTCTATCTTTCCTTCTTCCTTTCTTTCTTTCTTCTTTTTTTCTTTCTCTCTCCTTCTCTTTTCTTTCTTTATTGCTTTCTTTCTTCTTTCTTCTTCTTCTTTTTCCTTTCTTTCTTTCTTTCTTTCTTCGTTCTGCCCCCCATCTCTCATTCACTCACTGTCGTATATCCCACCACTCCTCCCATGCATGTCTGACCATTCTCCCTTTCAGCAGTATATATATTTTTCCAGAATCACAAAGGCACACTGTATACCCCCACCCCCACCCCCGCCACCTACCCAGCCAACCACCACCACCACCACCACTAAATCTCTCCTCTCCCCCCCCCCCTCCCACCCGCCCACCATCGCCCACCGCTCAGCACGGTTTGCAGGCTTGAAATTCAGTGCAAGTAGCATGACAACCCACCCATGGCCGTTGCCAGAACTGTTCATGTCTGAGAATCGAGTTGAAAATAATCATGGTGAAAGTGGGAATGGTGAGGGGTGTAGATGGGGTTAGGGGGAGGGGAGTGGAGGGAGAGGGGGTGTTAGTGATGGTGGTGGTGGTGGTGGTGGTGATGGTGATGAGGGGTGTGAGATGTGTGGGGGGGGGGGGTGAGGGTGGTGAAGGGAAAGGGGTGTGTTAGTGACGGTGGTGGTGGTGGTGATGGTGATGAGGGGTGTGTTAGTGACGGTGGTGGTGGTGATGGTGATGAGGGGTGTGTTAGTGACGGTGGTGGTGGTGATGGTGATGAGGGGTGTGAGATGTTTGGGGGGGGGGGGGGGGTGAAGGGAAAGGGGTTTGCTAGTGACGTTGGTGGTGGTGGGGGGAGGGGGGTTGGAGGGGGCGAGGAGGTATGCAGGAGGAAGGGGGGGGGCAGGGTGATGGCGATGGTGTGATGGTGATCAGATGGTGATGGTTTCAGTTCCATTGTAAGTAATAGTGGAAGTGACTGCAACAGTGGTGGTAGTTAACTAGTGATTAGGGCTGTTTCTTCTCTTTGCTACGTGTACTCACGTATGTATAGATAGATAGGTAGATAGGTAGATAGGTAGATAGGTAGATATGCATCTTTGCCCCTCCCCTTTTCTGTCTGTGTCTCTTTCCCAGTTCATCAATAGCTATAATCTTTTTGTGTCTGTCTTAATCTATGTTTCCTCCACCTCTTTATAATGCCTCCCTCCCTAAATCTAAATGCCTCCCTCTCACTCTCTCTTCTCTCTCTCTCTCACACACACTCTCTCTCCCTCTCTCTCTTCCAGAGACCTCTCAACTCCCCCCCCCCACCCCCATCTAGCGGGACACATATCAACTGTGAACCGAAAACCTGCCTATCTTTCTTCCCAATCTCGCTTGTCCGCCAAAAAAAAAACACGCAGTTGGCTTCCCCCCCCCCTCCCTTTTCTGTTTCTGTTTCATATCCCCCTCCCTCCCTCGCTTCCACCCTCCTTCCTTCCACTTCCACTCTCAGGCTGTGGGGCTTGCTTGCTTTCTTGCTTTTTGCTAAAACTTGCTTTCCTCCTTACATACATACCCCCCCCCCCCCCCCCCCCCCCCCAATACCCCCGCGCCATTCCCAGCAGCCCTCGCGGTACCGTTTCTGTGCTGTGCGCAGGCGCCTGCGCATGCCCAGGAGTTGGCCTGGGTTGAGTTACATGATAAAACGCCATGGTTGGGCTGGCGTTGGAAATAAGACGTAAGATTGAAAGGTGTTGGTGAGGGTTGTTTGGGGTGTTGTTGTTGTTTTTTTTGGGGGGGGGGGGGTATTTTTTGGAGAGGGATGGGTTTTTTTTTTCTCCTCCCCGATGAAGAAGCGGGTGTGTTTGCTATATAGTTTTAAATGAAACAATTTCAGAGCCACAGGGGGGGTGGAGAGGTTGGCAGGCAGACAAACAGGCAGACACGTACGCCCGAACGTATGCATAAAAAAAAGAAACTCGTCAGTGCTGACTTGTGCTGCTGCTGCTGCTGCTGCTGCACGTGCAAATAAATGCATGATGCGCGCGCGCGCGCGCGTGTTTGTGTGTGTGTGTTTTCGTGTGTGTGTGTGTGTGTGAGGGAAATGGTGTGAGATGCACATAAGCATACTCTCTCTCTTGCACGCTTGAAAGTCCGCCGCAAGCAAAGCGCGCTCTTTCGCATGTCAGTATACGCACGCACACTGGAGAGGTGGAAGGAACGGCCGTGAACATAGTGGCAGAGTTTTAGGATGTGTCTGTGTGCGCCGTCTGCGCATAATCTTTTTCATGCATGCTTTCACTAACGCGTCCACGCGCACTTGTGTATAGTGGGTGGGACGTGAGCATGTTCATGCGAGTTTGTTGGAACACATGCGCATTCTATGCGCTGACAGAAACAGTGAATGTCAGTGTGTGCGCGCGCGTGTGTGTGTGTGTGTGTGTGTGTGTGTATGTGTCAGTGTGTGTGTGTGTGCGAGCGCGCACGCGCGTATATGTTGTGTTTGTGTGTGCGTTTGTATGTGCTTGTGCGTTGTGTTCGTTGCGCGTTTGAACGTGGGCCAGCGCGGGGCATGCGGGTGGGGAAAAAAAACAACAACAACAGCACCAAAACAAGTACACACACACACACACACACACACACACACACACACACACACACACACACAAAAATGGCAGAGTATAATGTGTGTGTGTCTTACCAGGAGCTTTGTGGTAACGACAGTCGCGATCCTAGGAGTTCAACAGCCCTTCACTTCACCACACAACGTGGCAACTTAACTGTGTGAACCGATGCCAGACAGGCCCGATGAAATTTCACACCCAGCGTCCTTCGCTGTCTCCCTCTCTGTCTCCCTCTCTGTCTGTCTCTGTCTCTCTTTCTCTCTCTCTCTCTCCCTCTCTCTCTGTCTGTCTGTATGTCCGTCTCTCTCTCTCTCTTTCCCCCCCTCTCTCTCTGTGTCTTTCTCTTTCCCGTTCTCTCTCTCTCTCTCTCTGCCTGTCTGTGTGTAGTTTGTGTGTCTGTGTCTCTCTGTCTCTGTCTCTCTCTTTCTCTCTCTTGACTCTTTCTCTCTCTTGACTCTTTCTCGCTGTTTCTCTTTCTGTCTGTCTGTATGTCCATATGTCTGTCTGTCTGTATGTCCGTGTGTCTGTCTGTCTGTCTGTCTATCCCCCCTCGTCTCTCTCTCTCCCTCTCTTTCTCTCTCTCTCGCTCTGTGTGTGTGTGTGTGTGTGTGTGTGTGTGTGTGTGTGTGTGTGTGTGTGAAAGCAAGGTTGTAGAGTGAAATGAAAGACAGGGAACAGAAGAGGGGGGAAAAGGAACATCTGTTTCTGGGATGAAGCGTGAGAGTCTGAGGCCACAGGAGAGACTGTTTTGTTTGTTTGTTTGTTTGTTTGTTTCTAGTTTTATATACGAATGCTGTGTATAAAAGAAAGTTGTGAATGGTCTGGACATTTCTATTGTTATTCATGTTATCAGCATTATTATCATCATCAGCAGCAGCATTATCATCATCATCATCATCATCATCATCATCATCATCATCGTTGTTTCTTATAACCCAGCCGACTGCACAGGGCAATAATTATGCAGTCTGAAAGTACAGTCCGTAAGTAGTATCAATCTCGGAGAACCTGAGAAAAAAAATATTTAAAAAAAACAACTAAAATAAAACACGAGAAAGAAAATTAGCCACAAATACAGTCACATCCCTGCACAGATTAGTCCTACGACGTGCCTCTAACAATAATCATACAGCATACCCCTTTCCGTGTGAAGTCTACAAAAAGACCTCAAAATTATTCAGCAAGAGATTCTGAGGGGGAAACAATTACAAGTGAACTGACTGGCAAGACAAAAACAAACTAACAAAAAAAAAAAAAAAATGAAGAGATGACACATGACAGAGATAAAAGGGAAAATTCCGGAATGCATCGCTGGTTGATGATTTGAGACACACAGCAGGGTTTGTTTGGTTTTGGGTTGGTTTTTTTTTTTTTGTTGTTGTTTTTTTTACCAGTCCAGGATGATTTGGTGGAATACATGATTGTGCTTGGCGGCGGATTCATGGATGCTGGATCGTTCAGTCGAGCAACTTGCATGGATAAAGATTGATGCTGATCTCTATGGCGATAACAGGCGGACTGGAGAGTATGAAGCCGGGTTGTTGGTGTGGCAACAGCAGTAGACTGGAGAGACCGCGTTGACTGCCTGAGCACCACAGATAGATCTCTCTATATATACATACATGTATAGAGATAATGTTGGGAGCATTGACGATGAACTGGATAGAAAATTCGGGCGGAGAGAGAGAGAGAACGAACGAACGAACGAACAAATGAATGTTTTATACAGATGAGGCCAGAGCCCCTTACTGAAGGGGGATTCCTTGATGAATGATAATGAGAAAATGACCTGACACAGTAAATCGACAATAATTCAAAACAACCAAAAATAGTGGATACAAATATTCAACAACATTCTGGGAAGAGAGAGAGAGAGACAGAGGCAAACAGACACAGACAGAGAGCCAGAGCCAGAGCCAGAGCCATACAGAGAGAGACAGCGAAAGAGAGAGAACGACAATGAGCCCAACGCCCAGGACCTTAACGAGTGATGAATTTGGCCCATTGACCCGTGCCAATCAGCTGACCAACCAAAGCCGCTGGGTTTAGAGACGGCAGGCTGATGGACCGCTTCTGATGGACCAGCCAATCAGGGAATTGAAGACATTCGTCTACGAGTCGGGGGGGTCAGACGGGTCATGGGGAGGAACCATCTTCATGCGTTAAATGGCTGAAGTCATCATTTTTCCATTCCCCCTAATGGGACTTTTTTTTTTCTTTTCTTTTTTTTTTTGTTTTTTTTCTGTTGCTGCCCCTCCAACATTCCAAGTCTTCATTTTACTCTCTACCAAGGAGATGTACAGAAGCTAGCTGGCACATTACCCCTTTTACTTTAACGGGTGGAGCCTGATAGCTAGCGATGACGCCGTGAAAGAATAGATCCAGTTTTAGTTCCAGACTGGCGTAAATGTATAACATACAACACAAGGCTCTCACTGCTCCACCACGCTGTCCTCTCTACAGGAAGGGATCACTATACTCCGGCGTCGCCCAGTTCCAGACTGGCGTAAATGTATAACATACAACACAAGGCTCTCACTGCTCCACCACGCTGTCCTCTCTACAGGAAGGGATCACTATACTCCGGCGTCGCCAGGCCCGACGGCTACCCACACACACCTGCAGCGTTGTGCCAGGAAACTCTGGAGAGTGCCAGTTTCAAAAAGACAGCAGCCTGTGAAATGGCCGAACCCATGACAATGGTGTGCTTTCCAAGTCTTCACTTCGCTTCGCTTCGCTTCAGAGCGCGCGCGTATGGTAATCCACTTTGGGCAGTC
>NC_134878.1:62436828-62441828 GCF_041734735.1 Babylonia areolata | reverse complement strand
GGACTTCAACAGAAAAGCATGTCTTTGTTGCTGTCTGTTTCCAAGACCCAAGCACCGAACAACCATACCTTTAGGCAATAGGTTGTTGATCTCAGCAACTCTCGTCGTATCTGTTTTTCATTTATATCTTTAAAAAAAACCTGTCTTTACATGGCGTGAAAATGAATGAATGAGGTTATCACACGATAAAACTCGCACAGGAGATAACTGAACGGGAAGGGTACAGAGATATGTGAGGGGAAAAGAGAAGGTGGGTTTTTCCCCTGTTAATAATAATAATAATGATGATGATGATAATAATGATAATAATAATAATAATGGTATTCATATAGCGTTGAATCTTGTGCAGAGACAAATCAAAGCGCTTTCCCAACAAATCATTCACACGCATGCATAACTTTAAAACTGGAGAAACTGAAGACAAGGAAGAGGCAGGGAAGGGAGGCTATTTTTTGGGAAGAGGTGGGTTTTAAGGCCAGACTTGAAAGAGCTGAGTGTGGAGACTTGACGAAGCGAAAGAGGAAGTTCATTCCAGTTGCAAGGTCCAGAGACAGAGAAAGAACGGCAGACAGAAAAAAGATAATCGCCATAAAGTCTGTGGGAGGTGTATGTTACTGCTGCTGAAGTCTGCAGCATCATGAGGCATGAGGTTCTTCAAACTATATCGTATTGTATTGTGTTGTATTGTATTCGAGCTCAACGCTCGGCTTATCATCACAGACTGGCATGCGTGATCAATCGTTTCTCGGCTGCAATGGGAAAGTCATTTATAGCTTAGTTTGTTTTTTTGTGAAGGACTATGACTGTCAAATTAGGAGGCAAGATTTTACTGGGTCTCAGTGCTGCGGCCTTGGGGACTGTTTGGCCTTTGGGAACCATCCCAACGCCGACTGTCCTTAAAACTGTCTTGGCCTAGAGAGTGGGTTCTTTTTCGTGCGTTAAGTACATGCTAGGTTTACCGTTTCTCCCAAATGACTAGCATCCAGACCACCACTCAAGGTGTGTGTGGACGGAAGGGGGAGGGGGGGGATACTGCCGAATGTGTGATTTGATCCCGCGCGTTCAGATTCTCTCATTTCTTAAGCGGATGCGTTACCACTATCACTCCACTATAGTAGACAGTACCACACTTATTATACTTTAATATACCTCCGAAAACGGAGTATGGCGGGGTATAAAAAAAACAAAAACGGTCATACACGTAAAAGCCTACTCGTGTACGTACGAATGAACGTGGGAATTGTAGCCCACCAACGAAGAAGATGATGAAGAAATACCTTGGTATCTCTAGAGGTAAGTTACTGGTTTCAGACTGAAACAAAAATGTTCAATATTATCCTCTGGTTATAACTGTCGTTCCCGTGTTTGGGGTTGCTCAGCCATCGCATGTTCAAACTCAACTCTGTGAAAACCAAAAGTTGAAATCCGATGTCTTTCCAGGTGGATAAAGGTTACAATTACTTTGTTAACTCACTCAGTACGGCCAGCCCTCTCTTCTCCTCTACACAGACCAGTCCAGTGGGTGTCTCAATGACCCAACCTTTAGTTTCCGTCGTCAGAATTGTGGTATTCTTTGTCAACATTCACCTCTTCAGTATAAGAGCCTTCCGCTTGCAATATTTTGATGGTGGTAATTGGGGTGAAACGCTGTTAACGTCGTCTCTTTCGCCGTTCGTATGGAGAGAGTTAACCTGGTGAACGCTGTGTCAGAAAGAACCTTTTTTTTTTTTAAATAAGAAAAAAATGGGGAGGAATCCTTCCATGCTCCATCATTTTCAATGACTCCAGTACCAGCGCTTCGTCAGTCATTTCTTCCGACTCAATTATCTCCCCTGACAATCCCTCTTCCGACGCTAGGAGCATCAGTTCCTGTCTGGAGAACAATTCATCTTGTGTGCTGTTAGAAGAACGGATTTTTTTTTTTTTCTCTCATGCTTTAAAATGGGAGTTCTGAGATTGGGACGATTTTATTTTGTTTTCCAACAGAAAAAGAAACTGATATTAAGCAAAAGGATGTACCATTTCTATTTATTACTGTTATCATTATTTTATACTCATGTTTCTGTGTCTTCGTAAGTGGTCTCTCCCCCTGAGTGTATATTTTCTAACAAGAACTAATGACGACGTAAAAATACTGATAATTAGCTAACTCGTACTGGCTTTGTTCGTCTTGCTCTAACTAAAGGTCCAGTTGTCAGTATGTGTGCGCGAATGATTTTTAAACGAACCTTAAGTAATAAAACAGCAACCATAGCATGGGGTGTAAGACATGCTGTCAGTCTGTTAGTCTTGGATGGCTGTTGCAAAACCTCAAAGTCCATAATATGCGATTGATTAGTTGAAAAAAAACACACACCAATGTATGGAGAAATGTTATATTAGAAAAAGAAAAAGGACAGATTCACACAAGAAGACGGGGTGATAAAAACAAATGCCCTCCCTTTTCCCGACAAAATATTTTGGTCGTTCTTCGCAACCCCACCAATTCGTTCTGATAAAAAAAAAAAAATTAAAATTGTACTTTATCGTTGTTGGGGTTTTTGGGGTTTTTTTTTCGTTTATTTGTTTGGCTTTTTTCTTTCTTTCTTTCTTTTTTTCTTTGGTGTTTCTGTTTTTCTGGGTGTTTTTGTTGTTGTCATTGTTGCTTTGTTGGTTTTTTTTTTGGTTTGTTTGTTTATTCTCAAAAGACGATTTTCTGATTTCGTTCTTTTCTTATTTGTTGCAGGGTGTGTCTCCAGCTCACTGCTGCCCATCATGCAACAGACTGCTCTCGTTTCCTCCATCAGCAGTCTCGGTAAGTCTGCGCATGCTCGGAGTTCTTGTTCAGTGCCGTTGAGCTGTGTTGTGCTGTGTTATGTTCTGCTGTGTTGTGCTGTGTTAGGTTCTGCTGTGCTGTGTTGTGCTGTGTTAGGTTCTGCTCTGCTCTGCTGTGTTGTGCTGTGTTATGTTCTGCTGTGCTGTGCTGTGTTGTGTTATGTTCTGCTGTGCTGTGTTATGTTCTGCTCTGCTGTGTTGTGCTGTGTTATGTTCTGCTCTGCTGTGCTGTGTTGTGCTGTGTTAGGTTCTGCTGTGCTGTGCTGTGTTGTGCTGTGTTAGGTTCTGCTGTGCTGTGCTGTGTTGTGCTGTGTTAGGTTCTGCTCTGCTGTGCTGTGTTGTGCTGTGTTAGGTTCTGCTCTGCTGTGCTGTGTTGTGCTGTGTTAGGTTCTGCTGTGCTGTGCTGTGTTGTGCTGTGTTAGGTTCTGCTCTGCTGTGCTGTGCGTGTTGTGCTTTGTTAGGTTCTGCTGTGCTGTGCTGTGTTGTGCTGTGTTATGTTCTGCTCTGCTGTGTGCTGTGTTGTGCTGTGTTAGGTTCTGCTGTGCTGTGCTGTGTTGTGCTGTGTTAGGTTCTGCTGTGTTGTGCTGTGTTGTGCTGTGTTAGGTTCTGCTCTGCTGTGCTGTGTTGCGTTGGGTTGTGTGTTATATCATATCACTGTCATGTCACAACATATTTTTTTTCTGTTGCGAAAGTCGGAAAGAGCGCATTGCCACCACTCTTTTGTTTTGTGGTTGTGGTTGTTGATTGTGTTGTTTTTTTGTTGTTGTTTTTATTGTGTGTGCGTTGTTGTTGTTGTTGTCAGGCATCTGCTTGGCAGATGTGGTGTAGCGTATATGGTTTTGTCCGAACGCAGTGACGCCTCCTTGAGCTACTGAAACTGAAACTGTTGTTGTTGTTGTTTGTGTTGTTTGTTTGTTTTTCACGGAAACTTGCTACGGGATATCTCACGTTGCCGTGGGAAATTTAACATGCACTAAACACCTGACGGCTTATCGTCTCACCTTAAAGACTAGCGTCCAGACCACCACCACCACTACTCAAGATCTAGAAAGTGGAGAGGGAGTGAAAGGGAACACACTCGATGATTCGAACGCGGGATCCTCGCTTTTATTTCTTCGTCAGTGGGCTTCATAGACCACAATGCCGCCACCGCTTCACACCACTCGGAGGAATGGGGGGATGGGGGGGCCAGGGGGAGGGTTTCAGAAGGGTTCCAAGTAGAGGGTTCCAGACACAAGGGTTGCCTAGAGGTGTTGGTGGGGGGTTTTGGGGGTTGGGGAGGGGGAGGGGGAGTCAAGCGCCAAAGCTTGAGGACAGGACGGCGCCTGGTGAGAGGGCAGACAAGAGATTTCGTTGTCCCCCTACCTACACGGTAACACCCTACAAGACAGATGAGCTCTTAATGTGGTGATGGATTGGGGGTCTGGAATGGGTGGAGAGGTGAGATCATGAGGGTGGTCTGCTGGCTAGGCAACAATTAAGCCGGTTTGTCGATCTCTGTGCTCTGTCGATGGCACTTTCTCTTTCTCTCTCTCTCTCTCTCTCTCTCTCTCTCTCTCTCTGTCTCTCTCTCTCTCTCTGTCTCTCTCTCTGTCTGTCTCTCTCTCTCTGTGTCTCTCTGTGTCCTTTCTCATTCTCTCTTTCTCTCTCTCTGTTTCTCTGTCTGTGCCTGTTTCTATCTATCTATCTATCTATCTATCTATCTATCCATCAAGCTGTCTACCCATCTACCTGTCTACTAATCGATCCATCTACCCGTCTATCTATATATCTGCCCCAAGAGCTGAGTGGAAACGGAATGTCAATTGCTTAACAAATCACCATGGTGGTAAAATTTTGCTCCGTTTCCCTCTCCCCCTCTCTCTCTGTCTCTGTCTCTGTCTCTCTCTGTCTGTCTCTCCCTCTCTCCTCTCTCTCCCTGTCTCTCTCTCTCTCTCTCTCTCTCTCTCTCTGTCTCTCTGTCTCTAGCGCCCTCCCTCCTCCGTCTCTCTTACTCACTCTGCCATTCTCGTTTACACGAGTTCATATAATTTTCTTTAATGTCTTAATTGCGGGTAAGTTCCTCTTCCAGAAAAGCGTAATCATGATCTTGTTGACTTTCTGATGTAAAACACATTTGGCAGAAAAATTTCCAATTGTGTGTGTGTGTGTATGTGTGTGTGGGCGCGCGCGTGCGCATGTGTGTG
>NC_134878.1:62414328-62421828 GCF_041734735.1 Babylonia areolata | reverse complement strand
ACGTTGCACAGGGAAATTCCTCTATAATTATTGGTATTGTTAGTACCACCTTTCTTGTACAATTGACTGAGTCCAACTTTCAGGATAAACACCTCTATCAAACAAAGAACTGAAAAACTTAACCAGGAAGTCTATAACTAAATTAGATTTTCATGCATTCTTTGACAATTCACATATAATTCCATCTGGTCCTGCAGCTTTCCGCTTCTTCAATTTTCTCAAAGCAAACATAATTTCCTCTATTGAAATACAACGATTCAAATTATCGTTATCATCATTATCTATGAAAATTAATGTTCTTCATCAGTGTTGCTCTAATTATTTTCATCAAACCCCTGTGATAGATTGCTAAAATGATCTTCACTTTTTTCTAACAATTCTTTATAATGTTGAAACCATTTATGTAAACTAAAAAATATTATTCATAGGTTGTTTTCTCTTCCTTGTTCTTTTGTGCATGGAGTTCCAGAATTCTTTCTGATTATCTATTGAACGTTGTAATTCCATTGATAAAGCAGCATTAAACTGTTTCTCTTTTCTTTTCAACATAAGTTTGTATTCACGTCTAGCTCTACAAACACAATCACGATCGGGTGGAAACAAAGTAGGACGAAACTTTTTTTTAGCAAGTTACGAACATTTCTTTTACAATCTCGACATTCCTTATCGTACCAGTCATCATTCTGCACATTATTCACTTACATGTATCTGCTTTTTTCATATTTTGCTGCACTCTTAATACAGTCATTTAAAACACTGAAAGCCTCATTAATACTGATATCAATCAAATTCAAAGCCATTTCCATTTGTGTTTGTATTTCCTCCGAACAAATCGTGCTGTCAAAAATATCTGCAGATTCTTCCCGCCATACAAACTTCTGAATAATATAAGTGTGATTGTCTTCATGTGTACAGTTCTGATCATCCTTACTAAATTCAATTCATAATTTTAATGGCATATGGTCAGACTCAGTTCTATCTGACACACATAATTCACAGTCACCACATATTTCAAGAAATAAATCACGTGACCAAAAAAAAAAAAATCATTAACACTACTACCACTATCTGAAATGTACGTGTAGCGACCTTGATGGTCGCCCTTACACATACCATTCAAAATACACAAATCTAAAACAGTGCACACATTTAGTAACACTTTGCCATAATTGTTGACTTCGTGATCTTCAGAATCCCTGTTAGCTCTTCACAGTCCGCTCAAATTGTTCACCATCAATATTAGACATCATTTTCCCTAAAGTCGGGAAACATTTTTGAAAGTCTGCTGTTTAAATCGCCACACAGCAACAAGTACACATCATCGTCATCAATAGCTAGTAAACAATCACACAGATAATCTTCCAATAACCCAATCCCATTTTCAGTATCAAAATGCACATAATAAGGCGAACCTTCAGGCGGCACATATGCACATACATACACAATATGCTTTGTTGTGCCAAACAAAGATTCATCAAGCAAAACTGCGCAAAAATGATGAGACTCGACATTTATTAATTTAACACACGAATACAAGAGCACAACACAGTGTGACTCGTTAAAAACGCTGAACACATCCCCCCGAGAGACAGAGATAGGAGAGAGAGAGAGAGAAGGGGGGAGGGAGAGAGAGGGAGAGAGAGAGAGAGGGGGGGGGGAGAGAGAGAGAGAATGATGGCAATATTTCTCAGAATGGGGAGTTTCCTTTACCAATGTCAGCAGTTAGTTATTTAACATACATACTGTGTCAAGGTTTATCTTGTAGGGATGTCATTAATCCTTCGTAAGTATTCAGTTCTCTGTGCCTGCCTGTTGTGAACAGTCTACCGTAATGAGGAAAAGGACGTGAGTGCCGTGGATTTGATCATTATGATTAGCCATTATTTGTCACCGTAGCTTTCGTGTTTTTTGTTGTTGTTGTTGTTGTTGTTTGTTTTTTTTTTGGGGGGGGGTTTTTGTTGTTGTTTTTTTCGTGACCATTTTCTTTTTTGATTTGTTTCAAGTTTCATGTCGTCTTATTTGTTTTGCTCATTAGTTTTGATTATGATGCCATGTGTTGTTGACTGCTACAACAATTTCCCCCCTTATTGTTGTTAATTGTTATAATAATTCCTACCCCCTCCCCTCCATATTGTTGTTAATTGTTATAATAATTCCTTCCCCCTCCCCTCCATATTGTTGTTAATTGTTATAATAATTCCTTCCCCCCCCCTTCCACTCTCCATATTGTTGTTAATTGTTATAATAATTCCTCCACCCCCCACCCCCCATATTGTTGTTAATTGTTATAATAATTCCTCCCCCCCCCCCCCCCTCCATATTGTTGTTAATTGTTATAATAATTCCTCCCCCCGCTCCATATTGTTGTTAATTGTTACAATAATTCCTCCCCCCACCCCCTCCATATTGTTGTTAATTGTTATAATAATTCCTACCCCCCTCCCCCTCCATATTGTTATTAATTGTTATATTAATTCCTACCCCCCCCCCTCCATATTGTTGTTAATTGTTATATTAATTCCTACCCCCCCTCCATATTGTTGTTAATTGTTATAATAATTCACACCCCCCCCCCCTCCATATTGTTGTTAATTGTAGGCTCTGTGGGTCCCAGTGCTAAGAACGAAGATCACATGACAAATACCCATTAAAAAAATATTTATTACAAGAACCCTTTACGTGGTAGACTATGCATCAGTGGTTCTTATGTTTGTTTGTTTTTATTTTATTTATTTATTTATTTATTTTTTTTTTTTTTTACATTGCCGATAAAAACATACGTTTATTGACGCAGGTCGGTGCCGATTTCACTTTATACGGTAGTAATACGTCGTTTCCAGGCTTTCACTTCGAAGACTCTCAAGCAAAAAAAAATTTCAAAAACAAAAGCAAAACAAAACAAACAAACAAAAAACACGTGGCCGGCAGGTCTGCCGTTTGTGTTTACAACAGCGACAACAGTCAACATTCAGGAACCTCCATTCAACTCCTCCGCCCCCTGTCCCCTCCACACACACACACACACACACACACACACACACACACACACACACACACACACACACACACACACACACACTTCCGCTCCCGCTCTGCTTCCCAGTCTATGCTCATCAACCATGTATCGCAATCTTTAGTCGTCATTGTTTCCATTTCCTTACTACTACTACTACTACTACTACTACTACTACTACTACACACACACACACACACACACACACACACACACACACACACACAATAAATGCGACTACCAAGCAGCAGTTTGCCGTATTCTGTTGTATACGTCTTCTTCGTCTTCGGTTGCGGCAATCTTTCGCAAAACAACAAACAAATATTTAGGAAGCTAAGTGCAAGAGCCCACGTTGCCTGCGAATCCGCTTGTCGGAGTGTGCGCGCGCGCCCTGCACGTGCTAATCACCCTGTGTAGAAAAGGGGAGGAGTGTGAAGAGGGGAGGTGGGGAGGGGGAGGTCGTTGGGGCGGGGTGGTGGTGGGGGTGGGGGGTGGGGTTGAGTGTGAGGGAGAAATTGTATGGTGCTTCGACAGTGTCGAAAGTTAGAGGTGTGTTTTTTTGTTTGTTTTTGTTTGTTTGTTTTCTTTATCTCTGTCTTTTTCAGCTGTGTCTTTTGTCTATCTATCATTTGATCTGTCTGTCTGTCTATCCATCTATCTATCGTTCTATCTATCTGTCTTCGGGGTCAGAGACAGGAGAGAGACAGAGACAGGGTCAGAGACAGGAGAGAGACAGAGACAGGGTCAGAGACAGGAGAGAGACAGAGACAGGGTCAGAGACAGGAGAGAGAGAGAGAGAGACAGAGACAGGAAAGAGACAAAGACAGGTTCAGAGACAGGAGAGAGGCAGGAGAGAGACAGAGACAGGGTCAGAGACAGGAGAGAGAGACAGAGACAGGGTCAGAGACAGGAGACAGAGACAGGGTCAGAGACAGGAGACAGAGACAGGAAAGAGACAAAGACAGGTTCGGAGACAGTAGAGATGCAGGAGAGAGACAGACAGGGTCAGAGACAGGAGAGAGGAGACAGAGACAGGGTCAGAGACAGTACAAAGACAGAGACAGGAGAGAGACAGAGACAGGGTCAGAGACAGGAGACACACTCTCTCTCTCTCTCTCTCTCTCTCTCTCTCTCTCTCTCTCTCTCTCTCTCTAGAAAGTTTGGTTAGAAGTTGACGGTGCCAGACTTTTTCTCACCTCTCTTCCGGATAGTCTCTGTGTGTGTCTGTGTCTGTCTGTCTGTCTGTGTGTCTGTCTGTGTTTGTCTGTGTGTGTGTGTGTGTGTGTGTGTGTGTGTGTGTGTGTGTGTGCGCGCGCGCGGGCGTGCGGGGGCACAGATGAGGCAGAGGGACAGGGAGATGTGACTTCATGACTTCCAACAAACATTGCCGAAAGAGACAGGAGACCTGGTGGCGATTTGAAACGCGTTTGAATCAGACAGTGGTAAAACTTTATTATTATTATTATTATTATCAGTGTGATCAGTACATTTCATCTGATTTTATTTTCGAAAGAAGGGTTTTGTTGCACGCTTTTGGACCCCCTTATTTTGTATCGACCCTCGACTATTTGAGTGGAGAGAGAGAAAGGACTGTAGGAGGGAGGTTGGTGGACGGATGGATGGATGGATGGATGAATTGGGATGATGACGACGATGACGACATTTGTAATGCCGGCCGTCATCATTGTCATCATCATCATCGTCATCATCACCACCACCATCCTTCATCAGTACCTTCATCCTCATTACCGTCAGTGGGTATCTGAAATTCCTCACAAGCGTTACAGAAATGACAGACAGACAGACAGACAGACAAACAAACAAATAATGAAGGCAGGAAAGAAGGAAGGAAAAAAAAATATTTACGAACTTCTGACAGAAACGATACCCCGTAATGTGTATGTGAGGGCAGTACTATACAGACGGGAGGCCCCGGTATAGTGTTGTTGGTAAAATTGAAGAGAGTGATGGAGGGATATATATAGATATGCAGGAAGGGGAGGGGGGGTGAGGTCGAGAGGTGGGTGGGGACACGGGGGGGGGGGGGGGGGGGAGGCGGAGGGGGGGGGGCGGAGGGACAAAGGAAGGTGGTGGTGGGGGGGGGGGGGGGATGACGAGGCACGGTTTTAGCAGTGCTGACAGCCAGCGCCTGTTTGGCACGTTTGACGTCCGACTGATGATGTGGATTCGATCTGGGGGCATGGGCATGGAATAATTCATCGCTAGCATGTATTACACGTTGTGCGGACCCGCAGTGAACGGGTAGGAAGGGTCATCCTTTCCAGGGAGAGTAGAGCCGTTGGCAGCCTTTCCACAGAGAGTAGAGCCAGCCTTTCCACAGAGAGTAGAGCCCGCCTTTCCACGGAGAGTAGAGCCAGCCTTTCCACAGAGAGTAGAGCCAGCCTTTCCACAGAGAGTAGAGCCAGCCTTACCACGGAGAGTAGAGCCAGCCTTTCCACAGAGAGTAGGGCCAGTCTTACCACGGAGAGTAGAGCCGGCCTTTCCACAGAGTAGAGCCCGCCTTTCCACAGAGAGTAGAGCCAGCCTTTCCACGGAGAGTAGAGCCAGCCTTTCCACGGAGAGTAGAGCCAGCCTTTCCACAGAGTAGAGCCCGCCTTTCCACGGAGAGTAGAGCCAGCCTTTCCACGGAGAGTAGAGCCAGCCTTTCCACAGAGTAGAGCCAGCCTTTCCACGGAGAGTAGAGCCAGCCTTTCCACGGAGAGTAGAGCCAGCCTTTCCACGGAGAGTAGAGCCAGCCTTTCCACAGAGTACAGCCCGCCTTTCCACAGAGTACAGCCCGCCTTTCCACGGAGAGTACAGCCCGCCTTTCCACGGAGAGTACAGCCCGCCTTTCCACAGAGTAGAGCCCGCCTTTCCACGGAGAGTAGAGCCCGCCTTTCCACAGAGTAGAGCCCGCCTTTCCACGGAGAGTAGAGCCCGCCTTTCCACAGAGTACAGCCCGCCTTTCCGGGCTCTTTCCACGGAGAGTAGAGCCAGTCTTACCACGGAGAGTAGAGCCAGCCTTTCCACGGAGAGTAGAGCCAGAGTAGAGCCAGCCTTTCCACGGAGAGTAGAGCCGTGCCAGCCTTACCATAGAGAGTAGAGCCAGCCTTACCACGGAGAGTAGAGCCAGCCTTTCCACGGAGAGTAGAGCCATGCCAGCCTTACCATAGAGAGTAGAGCCAGCCTTACCATAGAGAGTAGAGCCAGCCTTTCCATAGACAGTAGAGCCAGCCTTTCCACGGAGAGTAGAGCCGTGCCAGCCTTACCATAGAGAGTAGTGCCAGCCTTTCCATAGAGAGTAGAGCCAGCCTTTCCATAGACAGTAGAGCCAGCCTTTCCACGGAGAGTAGAGCCGTGCCAGCCTTTCCATAGAGAGTAGAGCCAGCCTTTCAACGGGATCTCTTGGACTGCGGAGGTGCGCCGTGGCTGGAATCGGTTTTGCGTTGAACTTCTCTGATCCAGTGCGAACTGGTCAGTGCTCCAAGGTGGGTTGTTGGTTGCATGAGCGAACGAACTTCGTATGCAGTGCTAAGTTGTGATTATCGTGAAGAATGTTCCTAAAAACTCCACGGTCAACTCCATAATTATAGATAGGAACATTCTTAACTCTTAATAAGCAAATTTAGCGCCTGCTAACATTATCACCTCATGCAAACCTGGTCCTGCAAGGGTTCTATTCCCACTCACTTTTTCGCTGTTTCGGCATGGACTTAAAATAATCCTGTCCTCTGGAAGGTAAGCCATTGCACTCGTATGGTGCAGACATTAATGTTCCTCTGGAAATGCAGTTTACTCCTATATTTCTTCACTGCATCTACTCCAGGTGTGCGAATTGGGGTGTGTGGGTGGGTGGGGGATAGGGGCCAGGGATGGGGAAGGTTGATTGATGAATTAAAACGGCGGAGGGGGGTTGGAGGTGGGGGGGGGGGGTGGAGAATGGGGCCCCCACCTTCCTGCGCCGAGCCATTGGAGAGACACTGGACATGAATGTACTGTCGCTGATGGCCGTAAAAAGGCTCTGGGACCTTGGACATATAGACATTTTTTTTTTAAACCTTTCTATTTAAAGTCTTAACTCCCGAGAGCAAGGTTTCGGTTGCGCATGCGCACTAGAGCCTATCCATAAAAGGGAAAGGGGCGGAGTTTATCTATAAAAAGCGCGAGCACGTGTCCGGTAGAAATGTAAACATGTGGGAGGTGAAAGCAAAACAAAGACCGACTCACTGTTAGCGGAGAAAGATATCCGTGTACTCCTGCCACACAATGTGGTTGTTTACGGTTGCCAACGTCGAGGTGCTGTCTGCATGCTTTCCAATTCTCACCGGACAGTACCACGTGCTGGTGCTATTTTTATCTGACAGACACGTCTAGCGCAAACACAAACGGCTCTAGCTCCGCCCCTTTTCTCTGCATTCAAATTTTGTATTACGTGTAGCTGACACATTTTGTACTTTCCAAAGTCAATTCCGGTCTAGATTGGAAGC
>NC_134878.1:62401828-62409328 GCF_041734735.1 Babylonia areolata | reverse complement strand
CCTTTTGATTGATATCCGTAAGAAATGAGTGTGATGTTAACTTACTGTGAACACATTACTTTAAGATACTGGACAGTTTGTATTCTTTAACAGCTTGTATAAGATCTTAATTAAGAAATGAATGATAATACCTCATGATGATAATCAACCAAGATTGTATAATCCAGCTGCTTGGTTGTTTATGTCTTTCAGTCTGTTTATACATGTTGGGTTTTTGTGGGTTTTTTGTTTGTTTGTTTTTTGTTGTTGTTTTTGTGTGTGTGTTTTGTTGTTTTTTTCTTTCTAAATGTCCGTTAAGATGTTGTTGTTGTTGTTAAATGTCAACCTATCAAAATGGAATATATTATATATAAAAGAAATGTTGAAAAAAAAAAAATCCATATCGAAACATGCGGACCACACAACAGACTGACACTGACCCCACAACATGTCTGCCATTTGCTTTTCGTTTGTTACGTTGTCCCGATTTGGAAACGTTATATTATATCATGATTAATTATACTGGCTTTCATTTAAATTCAGATCCAGATACACTAAATGACACAGTCTTATTTTGTCACGCAGTAGTGCTTTAGAGTATTATATTATGCACAGATTTTCTTCTGTCGGTTTTTTTTTTTTTTTTTTTTTTTTTTTTTTCTGATGGAAGTGTATGGTTTGTTACAAATAAATACCTTTGCAAAGGGTACCAAAACACGTCAGTTATTTCTTCGCTTGCAAACTCTACAAAAAAAACACGCGACTCTTTATTTCGTTATTGTTCAGATCCGTAAACTGGTATTACCGAGAAAAAAAACCCTGACTGATCTGGAAGAAAGAAAGGGAAAGAAGCGAACTGTTTGGCGATTATTGATATCTGTATGATTTCCGACGGTTTAGAAATCCGGATGGCATTTCACTGGCTAGCAGACGGCGGTCTAATGGCGAGATGTCGTATCATTGAGTTGCCGCGATAAATTATTTGGCCGAGAAGGGCAAACAGATAGGCCTGGTTTGCATCAGTTTGGCGTGATACAGTACATTTAACCAAACTGGGAGTATGATACCAACTCCCCATTTTGGTTTGTGGTTTGAGGGATGATCTTAATGTTCGGCGCGATCTTTAAGACATGTATATTTTTTTTTAGCAGACTTAACTCTGTCCATACGAACGGCGAAAGAGACGACGTTAACAGCGTTTCACCCCAAGCGGAACGCTCTTATACTGAAGAGGTGAATGTTGACAAAGAATACCACAGTTCTGACGACGGAGGCTAAAGGTTGGGTCATTCAGACACCCACTGGGCATCCGAGGGGTCTGTGTAGAGGAGAAGAGAGGACTGGCCGTACTGAGTGAGTTAAAGTAAACTAAACGGCATTGGAACCCGAGACAGACAGAGACAGAGAGACAAAGAGAGACAGAGAAAATTTTGTTGCCATGCGAAAGCGGAGAGTTGACTGAGTGCTCCCCACTCCTGCTGCAAAAAAAAAAAAAAAAAGACAAGAACTCTGGAAAAGCAAGACAGATGCAGATTTTAAGTCTGGTTCACGACAACACCCCCCCCCCTCCACCCCACAGCTCTCACGCCCCACCCCTCCCTCCCCCCCAAAAAATATATGATCGACTACATGACGATGACGACACTCAGGGAATTAAATGATGACGCAGCACACCAACGCTTGTCTGTTGGGTGGCTACAAAGCTTCTGTGTGTGTTTTGTTGTTTTTTTTTTCTCCTCCTCATTCTCCTCCTCTTTTTTTTTTTTCTTCTTTCAAATACTTTTTTTTTTCTTCCTTCCCCCATCTCACCTGGATAGGCAACTGGCAAAATTGGAAACGTCAAACCCTTGACAGACAAGGTCCTCTGGGATTTCCCCTCGATCCTCCTCCTCCGACGAGTTTAGCAGAACTCTCTCTCTCTCTCTCTCTCTCTCTCTCTCTCTCTCTCCCTCCCTCCCCTCACACACACACACACACACACACACACATTTTGGGGGAGGCTGACACTGTTTCTACCTTCCTCCCCTCCCGTTCCCCACCCCACCCCACCTCTACCATGGCCCTTTATATACATCAGGTAGATTTTTTTTTTTTTTTTTTTTTTTTTTTTTGGTCGTGCTTGATTTTTAGAAGATTTTTTTCCCCCTCACTCCCATTCCGATAAATTCCCTTTGGTAATTCTTTCATTTTTGTGTTCTTCAAGATTTTTTGTGGGTTTTTTTTTTTTTTAAACACTTTTTTCTTCGTTCTTTCTTTCGTGTTTTTTTTTCTTTCTTTCGTTCTTTCTTTTGTTCTTACTTTCTTTCTTTCTCCTCCCCCCCACCCCTTACTTGTTCCTTTCTCCCCATCTCTTTTTTTTTTTTTAGAAGTCTGTATCATCATCCATCATCATCATCGTCATCATCATCACCACCACCACCACCATCATTATCAGTAGTAGTAGTGTTGCAAGCAGCAGCAACAGTAACAGAAGAAGTGGCAGCAGCAGCAGTAGCAGTAGCAGCAGTAGACTATGGTTATTGTGACCCACACTGAACTTTACTGAAAGTGAACTGAACTTCTATTAAAGTGAGCTCGAAAAACAAAATCACGAAAGTCCAAATTTTATAATTGCCGATGACATTTCACTTTTATTGTGAAATCATTAAGACGACGACGACGACGATGATGATGATGATGATGAAGATGATGATTATGACGATGATGGTGATGGCCAAAAAAAAAAAAAAAAAATGGTGGTGAGGTGTTTCTATGAACGAATGAACAGGGAAATAAACAGAAATAATAAATGAAAACGAGAATTTATTTTTTTCCTTTTCGGAGAAGAAGCAGCAGAGCAAGACAGAAGGGAAAGATTTGTTCTTCATTATGCTACAACCCTCCCCTATCCTCACACACACACACACACACACACACACACACACACACACACACACACACACACACCTTTTGGGGAGGCAGGGGGATGGTGGGATGGGGAGGAATGGTAGAGTTGGTAAGGAGGTTTGCGAGAGCAGGGGGGGGGGGGTGGGTATGGGCGGGGGATGGGTGGTGGTGGTGATTGGGGGTGGTGGGTGGTAGGTGGTAGATGGAAGCTGGAGAGGTGTCATCGTCTTCCCAGACGAAAACATACCTTGATGCATTTACTTCCACCATTTGGTGTTTGTTTGGTTTTTGTTTGGGTTTGTTTTGGGGTGTTTTTTGTTGTTGTTTTTTTTTTTTTTTTTTTTTTAACATTGGGCGGGTCGTATTTTCAACAAATCGTTTAAACAAATGAAGCTGGCTAAGTGTTTTCTGTTTTCGTGAGTTGGTGTTGTTTCTAATATTGCTTTTCCTCCTTGCTCCCCCACCCCTACCTTCACTCCTCTCCCCCTGCCAGTTGATGTCAGACCACACTGACCGTAGGTTTGTTTTCTTCGGGTGTTTTCGTCTTTGTGTAAGAGAGGGAAGAGAGTCAGGGGGAAAAGAGAGAGAGGGGGGGGAGAGAGAGAGAGAGGGGAGAGAGAGAAAGAGGAGAGAGAGAGGGGAAGAGAGAGAGGAGAGAGACTGAGGGGGAAGAGAGAGAGGGTAGAGAGAAATGAGAGAGAGAGAGTGGGAAGAGAGAGAGAGAGAGAGAATCAGTATCAGTAGCTCAAGGAGGCGTCACTGCGTTCGGTCAAATCCATATACACTACACTACATCTGCCAAGCAGATGCCTGACCAGCAGCGTAACCCAACGCGCTTTGTCAGGCCTTGAGGAGAGAGAGAGAGAGAGAGAGAGACACTGACACTGACACTGACACAGGTTTAATTGTGAAGGCCACCGGCCCATACACAAAGGGGTGGGGGATACAATGGGGCAATTCGATCGCTCTTCACACACAAACACACAAACACACACACACACACACACACACACACAAAAAAAAAAAAAGAAAGAAAAAAAAAAAGGTGTACTGTACGTGAGTAGCCGATAACTGGATGAAAAATACATAGCATGTTCGTCCTCATCATGTTTATAGTTATACTAATTCATTAATTGTGTAAATTCGTCTCTAAATTTTAAGGCGTAATAAGTGTACATAGCAAGATTTCTCTGGGAGGTAACACATGGGGTTTGTAGAATAGGGAACAATGTATTGTCGTTGATATTTATGAACTCTAGAATATATTTCTGACGGATATGACCGTATTTAGGACACACAAAAATGAAATGGTATTCATCTTCCAGGGTGCCAGGACAAAACGGGCAGAAACGGTTTACATCCGCGTTCTGGAATCTTCTATTTATACCAAGCTCGTTTAGACCAAGTCGCAATCTTATCAAGGTATCTCTGAAACGTTTGATAGTGATATTGTCCAAGTAAAGTTCTGAATGAAAATCTGTTTTAAATGATCGATAAATAAAAAATCTGTCACTACTACAAAGTTTAGAAAACCAGTCCATTTTAAATTTGTCTATCAGTTTTTGTTTAAGAGACTTTAAGAAGGCGAATTCATTTTCAGTACCCTGGTTCATCCATACATCAGGGAAACCACACATCTCTAAGCATGCTTTAATTTTACCAAGCCAATTTTCTGACGTCTTGTCATTTCTGTCTAGAGAATTCTTCAGCATCGATTCAGCCTGTTTCGGAAATCGTGAAAGTGGCATCCTGGTCAGTTTCAACCAGTAGCGAACACATGATACAGTCGAGTCAATAAAGAGAGGGTATCGACCGGTCTCTCCGTATACCATATAATTTGGTGTCTTGTTTGATACACTGAGTAATCTTTTGCATGCAAATAAATGCGCCGATTCAATGACGTCTACTTTAACTAAACCCCATATCTCCGCTGCGTACAGTAACATTGGTTTTACTTGTGCATCGAAAAGCTGAAAGAATACCTTTGTATTTAGATTGCCAAGTGCCCACATTGTTTTTAGAATGTCAAGTATTTTATTTTTTGCCTTACTTGCAAATTCCTCACAAGCACAAGTTTCTGACAGCTTAGTAGTGAGTGTGAACCCTAAGTATTTGTACTTGTTTACTATTTCAATTGTGTTTCCTCCATATGTCCATTTTTCTATGTTAGAAGCATACCCCCCTTTCCTAAAAATCATTATTTTGGTTTTGTGTCGCCTACAGAGTTGTGGAAGTCAGCATTCTCCTGACGGCTGGCTGGGGTGCCGTTATTGTGGTTCTCTGTTGAGTTGCGGTGATAACCAAACCTTGTGTTGTTCTCTCCAAACCGGCTGTCTTCAACATGGAGTTTTCCATTCACGTAATACGCTATCTTTCCTTCGTCACGCAGCTGCTGCAGCCGTTCCCGCTGGAGCGGTGTCAGGTCAGTGGAGACTCTGATGTCAGACTGTCGGAGGTTGCCTCTAAGCTCTTGGTCTTTGAGGATTCCTACTTTATCATCCACGTTGCGGAAGGTTACAATGAGAGGCCTTGGTGACGGATTGTTTCTTGCTCTTTGTCCGATTCTGTGCGTGTGCTCGATGTCGCTGTTTTTCCAGTTCTGGCTCGAGGAATGAAAATTCAAAGTTGCGACAATTTCATCAACATCCGTTAACCTTTCCCGGGGATCTGCCTCGTAAATACCGAAGAATTTCAGATTTTTCTCTCTTGAATTGAGTTCCAGACGGTCCAGCTTCTGTTCCAGTTTGTCAATGCGTTGATGCACGGTGACGCTGTCCTTTTGGAGTTCACTGATGTCAGATCTGTTGTCACGTATATCTCTTTTCATTTGTCGCAGCTGTTCTTCCATTCTTCTCAGTGAATGTCCAAGACTATGGAAGTGATCATGCATTTGTCTGCTCAAACTGGTCCCTTGTGCGTGCAGACTATGCATGATCTGGGAGAAGCGCAGTTCAAGATTTGCTGTCACTGCACTGGCAAAGCTTCCATCTTCCGCAGGACCAGGGTTGCGTTCAATATCGTTTGACTGCATCAGAACAACAACGAAGAGACAGTAGATGACAGAGAGACTGATGCATGTGAACCAAGAATTAAGTTCACTTTTTATGTGTTGCTTCAAATGCCTGTTGCCCCCATGACAGTCTCGTCTCTTGTCTGTCTTCCGCTTGAGGATTACCATCACCACAGGATAGAAATTCCCAATTCCAGTTCTGTGGTCCAGCGCCGTGTTGGGCATCTCGTTGGGGGGACTGGGAGGTGGTGGCGGTTGATAGGGAGGGGGTAAACGGGACAGCTAATAGGACAGGTGGTGGTGGTGGTAGATAGGGAGGGGGTAAACGGGACAGCTAATAGGAGAGGTGGTGGTGGCGGTTGATAGGGAGGGGGGTAAACGGGACAGCTAATAGGACAGGTGGTGGTGGCGGTTGATAGGGAGGGGGTAAAAGGGACAGCTAATAGGACAGGTGGTGGTGGCGGTTGATAGGGAGGGGGTAAACGGGACAGCTAATAGGACAGGTGGTGGTGGCGGTTGATAGGGAGGGGGTAAACGGGACAGCTAATAGGACAGGTGGTGGTGGCGGTTGATAGGGAGGGGGTAAACGGGACAGCTAATAGGACAGGTGGTGGTGGCGGTTGATAGGGAGGGGGGTAAACGGGACAGCTAATAGGACAGGTGGTAGTGTGGGAGAAGACTTCTTTGTAGTTTTCGGTCTAGCCTTTCTTCTGACGATCCTTCTTTCCCATCTCACACGGCACTCGACAGTAATGATTCGACAATTAGTGTCAGTACTCCAATAGGTACAGAGTCGCACAACTGAATACAGTAGGACTACACGTTTTAAAAAACATAATCGGTGGGAGGGTGAGGGGGGATAAGGAAGTCTTCACACACGAACGTGAATAACACAGCCTGAATCAAAATGGTACGTCAAAGTTTGCATCAGCGCAACATATCAAGTCTATCTCTGAAACGTTGGAGAGGTGGAAGGGAATTTTCCTAACAGGCAGTTTATACGAGCATACCTTGCTGTAATGCGAGTCGATGTCGTGTTGTCAGCACGAACAGCGAATAACAGTGAAAAACTTTTCTTTTCTTTTTTCCTCTTGAAGATATAAACCTGTTACTTGCTGGCAGCAGTGTCGAGGAAGAGAAAACAAAAACCTTATACAGAAATCAAGAAACATTAACACAGGATCAGCAGCCTAACACTTCACTGAACAGTTAATTCACATAGTTCACACACAGCGCAGCTCAGGTACGTCTGCTCTCCTCGGCGGTTGATCGTGAACTCCGAGAGAGAGAGAGAGAGAGGGGCAGGGGGGGGGAGAGATGAGAGACAGAGAGACAGACAAACTGACAGACAGAGAGAACGGTTAGACAGACCCAGAGAGGGGGAGAGAAAAAAGAAAAAGAGAGAGAGAGAGGGTGGGTGCGGAGGGGGGGGGGGGATGAGAATGGATAATTTGATGTTGGTAAGCCATTGCACCTCGTTAGAGAGACAGGCATCAGGCAGACAGGGGAGTGGGGGTGGGGGAAGAGAGTGAGTGAGAGAGAGTGGGGAGAGAAAAGAACGGTTAATTTATTTGTGGATAAGTCAGTGCCCCTCATTTGAGTGGCTTATTGTGGGAGTGTATGTT
>NC_134878.1:62391828-62396828 GCF_041734735.1 Babylonia areolata | reverse complement strand
AGGGGGAGGGGGGGGGGGGCTATCTTTTAGTTTATCTTTTTCTTTCTTTCTCAAGAAAACATTCTGAATAGCTTTCCGAGGAGATTCGTCTGTTTTGGAAGAAAAAATCACACACACACAAAAACGAGAGGGTGGGAGGAGTTCAGTCAATGAGGGTGTTTGGCGCTGAGTCTTCCGCTTCCGGGGTAAAGGTCAGGTGAGGTCATGGCCTGCCAGTATATATATATATATATATATATATATATATATATATATATATTCAATACCGGTGTATCCGTGTATTGAGCTGGATGTAATGGTTCGTTTGTGATGTCAGGATTTTAAATATGAGAGTTTTGTGTACAGCTTTTACAAACCGGAAGTAAGTGTGTGTGTGTGTGTGCGTGTGTTTGTGTGCATGTGTGTGTGTACGTGTGTGTGCGCGCGCTCTGTGCGTGTGTGTGTGTGTGTAGCTTATGTGTGTGTGCGCGTGCTCTGTGTGTGTGTGTGCGTGTGTGTGTGTGTGTGTGTGTGTGTGTGTGTGTGTGTGTTGAGGTAGCAGGATAGGGGAGGGTGGTAGCATAATGAAGAGAAGAAATCTTTCCATCCTGTATTGCTTGCTGCTTACTTTTAAAAAGAAAAAAAAATCTTGTTTTCATTTATTATTTCTTTTTATTTCCCACTTCATTCGTTTATAGAAACATTCTTCTTCTGTTTTTGTTTTTTTTACCCACCACCACCACTACCGTCATCATCATCATCATCATCGTCGTCGTCGTCGTCGTCGTCATCATCACCAATGAAAGACGGAAGGACAGAGCTAGAGAGATAGTTTGGAATTCTCATCTCAGTTTCCCCGTTTGACTGCATGTCGGGTCTCTTGTGTCTTCTCTGGCAGATACGTGTGCTAAATAAAAGTGCACCTGTGGATGTCTGGGTGTTTCTGTCTGCTGAAGGTGCTTGTTGAATGAGGCCTGGAATGATGCATACGGCCACTGACGATTCCCTCCGTCATAAGCAGAACCAGAGCCGCTCTTTCTGTGATGTCGGCGGCCCGGCGTTTGGCAGTGTACACTGTGCGAAGAAACCTACTGGTGGGTGGTGTAGGGAGGAGTGGGGGAGTGTGTGTGTGTGTGTGTGTGGGGGGGGGAACATGCCTTTGAAACAACTTTCACATCACTACACATCACAGAATGCCGATAACCCAGTAGTATTTCATTCTTCGGCATCGGTACTAAAACCTTCAGCATTTGACACAAACCAGCAGCCCCCTTCATGTTTTGTTGAAAACGAGATCGGAGTATCCGTAGCCCTGCGGGTGGGGGAGGGGGGGGGGGGAGACGGGGATGTTGGGGGGTGGGGTGGGGGGGGGCACTTTTCGTTGTCAGAGGTCGCCGCGGCGTAAAACATGGAACGAGCGTGCCTTGAACATGAGTATAAAGCCCCATAGACGTATATAGTGATCTAAATAAAAAAAAAATAATAATAATAAAATAAAATATATCTCTCCCAGTGGGAAAGCCAGCTCGAAACACTTGACAGAGCAATTGGCACGTGGCCTGCACGTGCTGAACTCTTTGAGGGCTGACGATGACCTTTCCGCCCGCTCCCCGCACCCCGTGTTGTATACATGTTGCCGGGCCCCCGTGTGTTTGTTTTGCATTGCCGTGCTGGGAAGTGCTGGCTGATATTACAAGTAGTAGTCGTTGGGGAATGGGCCCTGGAACCTGGTTAGTGAAAGACTGAAAGTCTGTGGTGTGGGGGGGGGGGGATGACTATCATTAGCTCTCTCTCCCCTGTCAGTTCCAGCTGGTCGGTCAGTTGGACGTACGGTTGGTTAGCCAGTTTGGGTTTGGAAGAGTTTGAGAGTTTCTTATCCGGTGTTGCTTACATAAACGTCTTTATTTAAAGCCCAGCTGACCACAAAGGTCATCAGCACCTGTCTACAACAAGACGCATAAAGAACTAACTGACCCAAACTGCCCAAACAGCGAATCAAAGCCCACCCTCCACCCCCACCCGCCATCCCAACGCCTCCCCCCCCCCTCCCCCCATGCCACCCTCCTTTCAGTTCCTTCCCACCACTTATCACTACACACCTGAGACTGATAAAAAAAAAGAAATAAAATAAATAACAATTTTAAAAAAAACAACAAGAACAGGCATTCAGCCACCTTCACATTCAGTTTCAGCGCTGTCAGACCTGGTTTTTGTGTTCGGAGATATGCCCAGCCCCAACCATCCTGCTTTAATAATTATTTTTACCACGTCCAGAAAACCGGAGAAGGTTATACAATATATTACGTTACATTACATTAGGATATTATTATTATTATATTTATATAGCGCTGAATCTTGTGCAGAGACAACTCAAAGCGCTTTCGCACCAGTCATACACACGCATGCATGACTCAAAAAACTGGAGGAGAAAAAAACAAACAAAAAAAAACCGGAAGACAAGGAAAAGGCAGGGAAGGGAGGCTGTTTTGGGCAGATATGGGTTTTAAGGCCAGACTTGAAAGAGCTGAGTGTGGAGGACCTGACGAAGCGAAAGAGGGAGTTCATTTCAATTCCAAGGTCCAGAGACAGAGAAAGAACGGCGGCCAACAGTGGAGTGTTTGAATCTGGGTATGCGTAAACAGAGTGGATCTGAAGCCGATCGAAGAGAGCGAGATGGAGTGAAGAGATGAAGGCAGCCACAGAGATAGGAAGGGGCAGATTTGTTAATACATTTATAACATAGAGTGCTGTAGCATAGAGTGCTATTAATGTTTAGAAAGAAAGAAGAAAAAAAAAGGAGGAAACAGAAAGAAAGGAAAAGTACAGAAAGCGGTGAAGAGAGGGATATTAAAGACCCAGATTTGCGCTTTGTGAATTGCACACTGTTATTTTATATGTATGCCCATGTCAACTTTGAGAATACTATTATGTCTATGCTTTAACTGTGATTATTATTGCGAGTGTATGGCTGTGATAGTGTATGTATGATTTACTCTAAATTACTTTTTTTTTTTTTTAAGGGTTTCTGTTCGTGTTGTCTGCTGTGATTATTGATTGTAATGTTGGTCTGCCCCAGGTTGACACCTGAATATGGTTCAGCTTTTAAACATGTTGAATGACTGTCATTTTCTTGCATTGTTTTGTGTTGTTGTTTTCTTCTTCTTCTTCTTCTTCTTCTTCTTCTTCTTCTTCTTCTTTTCTTTTTTTACACCACATCTGAATTTCTCTTGTTGAGATAATAAAGTATTCTGTATTCTGTAACAGAATTTCCTGAGTTTGAGGACGCCAATCATAACCTTGAACTACGGTGTCCCACAGTTTGCCGTCCGTCTGTATTATATACACAGTTGAATGTTGATTCGATAAAGCAAGCTCTTTTATCACTCAACCAAAATACGTGGACTGCTTTTAGGATTCATTAGTAAAGACGTAGGAAGGCTTGTTGGTAGTTAGGCAGCGGCAGTATCAGTATCAGTATCAGTGACTCATGGAGGCGTCACTGCGTTCGGACAAATCCATACACGCTAGTTACTTAGCAGATAGCTTTGATTGCATTTTGTCACAGCGAATTTTCTCTGTGGGTGAAAATCGGGCTTTCCTCCTCCCTTCAGTGAGCGCGTCGCCACACCTTTTTTTTTTTTTTTTCAGATCATGTGTTTTTCTTGGAAAATGAACGTTTTCTGTATTGATAAGCAGCGACTTTCATGTTCACCGCTCTTCGCAGGGGCCATGGCCATCGTGAATAAAACGTCTTCTCTCTCTCTCTCTCTCTCTCTCTCTCTCTCTCTGTCTGTCTGTCTGTCTGTCTGTCTGTCTCTCTCTCTCTGTCTGTCTGTCTCTCTCTCTCTCTCTCTGTCTCTCTCTCTCTGTCTGTCTCTCTCTCTCTCTCTCTCTCTCTCTCTCTCTCTCTCTCTCTCTCTCTCTTTCTCTCCATTTTCTGAAATGTTTCCTATTTATGTGTACCCGCTTCAAATGGGGCCATGGCCTTTCTTGAATAAAACATCGTTATCGTTATCGTTGTCGTTATCGTTCTCTCTCTGTGTCTCTCTCTGTCTCTCTCTCTCTCTCTCCCTCCCTCCCTCCCCGCGCCCTCCTCCTCCCTCTCCCCCCTATCATCTCTGTCTCTCTCTCTCTCTCTCTCTCTGTCTCTCTCCGGGTGTCTGTCTGTCTGTCTGTCTGTCTCTGTCTGTGTCTCTGAGATCGCGTATGATGGGACAGTTTGAAAAAAAAGGACCGTACCAAGAAGTTCAATCTACCTACTAGCAAGCTACTTGAACCTACCAGGAGGCTGATAAATAATAACCAGCCAGCAGGTTTTGCACGAAAACTACCAGGATATCAATTAACCTACCGATAGGTTTCACGAATCTACTACCAGGACGATAAACTAACCTACCAGCAGGTGACTAGAAACTACCAGGAGGTTGTTAATTTACCTACCACCAGGTTTCACACGAAATTTTGCAGGACGATAAACTAACCTACCAGCAGGTTACAATAAACTTCCAGGAGTTTAATTAACCTACCAGCAGGTTACAAGAAACAACAAGATGGTTAATTAACCAACAAACCAAACTACCAGGAGGTTAATCAACCTACCAGCGAATCAAACGAAACTACCAAAGAGATTGTTAATTAAATCAACCTACTGGTACATTGCACGAACATAGAAGAAAGTTCATGACTATATCGGAAAAAAAAAATCGACAAACGAACGTTGTGTTGATCATGTCTTCTTATTCTTTCAATCTTCTCTCTCCACCCTACGCCCCCCTGCCCCCACCCCGCCCCCACCAGCTCCCCCACCCCTCTCCGCGCCCTCCTCCTCCCTCTCCCTTATCATCCTCAAATTCGTCTCTCCCCCCCCCCCCTCAACCCCACCCCGTCCAACGCCGCCCCTACCCATAACCCACCACCGCCGTCTCTGTATTTCTTGTTCTGATTCCTTTTCATCATTTTCGTTTCATTTATCTCACCAACTTTCCTGCACTGCATCCATTGCTGTATGTTGTTGTTGTCGT
>NC_134878.1:62384328-62386828 GCF_041734735.1 Babylonia areolata | reverse complement strand
CTTTCGGTGTATTTTTTTTTATATATCTTCCCTGTTCGGGCGCTGATTCGTAACAGAGTCAGTGCTTTCCTGTGTTCTCTCTCTCTCTCTCTCTCTCTCTCTCTCTCTCTCTCTCTCTCTCTCTCTCTCTCTCTCTGTGTGTGTGTGTGTGTTGCTGTTTTGGTTTTTTTCTCTCTGCATAACAGATATGCAACAAGCATGCAGTTTCACAGATATGAATAAGACATAATACTCCGAGAGAACAATCAAGGTGAGGTTTGGTGGGTGAGGGGGAGGGGTGTGTGGGGTGGAGTGGGGTGGGTGGGTAAAATGTAACTGGGGTAAATAAATGTCTCCCCTTACACCGCCAGAGATAGGAGGGAGGGGGGTAGAGGGAGGGAGGGAGGGAGGGAGGGTGTTTACAGGATGTTTACAAGCAGCTGATTGGCTCCCCCTACGATACCCTTGATCCTGACCCCCGGAGGTCAGGGGGCTCTGGCACCCAGGTGTGCAGGTGTCTGTGAGGAGGGAGGGGGAGGGGCAGGGGGTGGGAGAGGGTGGGGGAGGGAGGTAGGGGTGGACATCAAAGACAGGCTGAGGTCACGATATGCTGATAGCGTTAAAGGGGGTATCGTGTTTGCGAGGGGTTGTCGGGTGGGGAGGGGGGGTGGGGGGGGGCACGTGAGTTCGGTTTTGAATGTTTTTGTATAGCAGCAGCAGCAGTAATAATGGTAATAGTAGCATATCAGCAGCAGTAGTATTGGTAGTAGTAGTAGTAGTAGCAGCAGCAGCAGCATAGCAGTAGTAGTAGCATAGCAGCAGCAGGAGGATGAATGTCAGAAACAACAGTAGTATCGTAGCAACAGCAGTAGTAGTTGTAGCATAGCGCAGCAGAAACAGGACTGAGTAACAGCAGCAGCTATAGCAGTAGTAGTAGCAGAGCAGTAGCAGCAGTAGTGGTACCATAGCAGCAGGAGTAACAGTATCAGCAGCAGTAGTAGTAGCATAACATCAGTAGTAGTAGTAGTAGCAGTAGTAGCATGGTAGCAGCAGCAGGAGGAATATCAGAAACAACAGTAGTATCGTAGCAGCAGTAGTTGTTATAGTATAGCTGCAGAAGCAGAAGTAACAGCAGCAGTAGCAGTAGTAGGAGCAAAGCAGTAGTAGTAGTAGTAGCAGCAGCAGCATAGCAACAGTAGCAGGAATACCAAAAACAGCAGTAGTATCATAGCAGCAGTAGTAGTACTTGTGGTATTGTAGCAGCAGCAGTCGTAGTAGTGGTAGCATAGTCGCAGCAAGATCAGGAGTAATTGCAGCAGCAGTAGTAGTAGTAGTAGTAGTAGCAGCAGCAGTAATTGTTGTAGTATTAGCCGTGCTGCTGCCTTGTTCGTTGTTAACACACACACAAATGAAGTAATGGTGGCCATTTCCCTGTCATATATATATATATGACGAAAATAAGCTCTGTTTTGTTTTCGTTTCGTTTCTTTTCGCTGTTTGATTTTTGTTTGTTTCTCTTGTTGAGTGGCAGTGGTGGTGTTGTTGTTTTGTGTGTGTGTTTGTTTTGGGGTTTTTTCTTCTTTTTTTTTATTTGTTTTTGTTGTTGTTGTCGTCGTTGTTGTTGTTTTGTTTTGTCTTTTGTTGTTGGTTGTTATTGTGGATGTGGAGGAGGAATTTTGTTTAATGTCCCGTCACACATATCGGTGATTAAAGACATTTTGTTAAAGTATTTATGTAATACATTTGAGTATTACCGGTTAGAACGGGTGGGAGATGTGAATGAATGGAGAGTTGGGGGAAACTGGGCAAATAAGGGCGAAATGAGGGTGAAATCTGAAAAAAAAAAAATCTAAATACAATTACAGGAAATCACTTAAAGGACTTCGTAAAAGAGAAGTCGTTAAACTGATAAGCGAAGCAACTGATAACGAATGCAAAAAGTCAAAAACATCAACGTTCTCAGTCACTTGTGAAGACACACTTCCGTATATATATATATATATATGGCCTCATCATGCTACAGTCAAAAATTATAAGCTTAATTGTCAGGTTACTAAAGCATATGCACTTGACAAAGCCAATGTGCGTGCGTGTGTGTGTGTGTGTGTGTGTGTGTTTCGCTTCTTGATGCTGGTGTTGTTCTTGTCGTTGTTTCTTCTTCTTCTTCTTCTCCTCCTCCTCCTCCTCCTCCTAGTCCTACTCCTCTTCCTAGTCTTCTTCCATCATCTTTTCCTTCTTCTTACTACCCATTTCTGAGTGCCTCATTTTGGTGTTGTAGTTGTTGTTGTTATTGTTGTTGTTTTGGTACTTGTTCCGCTATTGTTTCTTACATTTTCCTTATATATATATGTGTGTGTGTGTGTGTGTTAGTGTGTGTGTGTGTGTGTGCGTGTGTGTGTACCAAATGCTTTTGATCTGACATTTTAAAGATGGATAGCGGCTTTCTTTTTTTTTCTTTTTTTTCTCCGACTTTTTTTCGATAACGATGATAGTTATACAGGCGAGCTTTTGAATCCGCAGT
>NC_134878.1:62363761-62373761 GCF_041734735.1 Babylonia areolata | reverse complement strand
CCACCCCCCTCCTTTCCCCCTCCGCCCCCCCCCTTCCTCCAGATACCCAGATACAGATCCAGGCGTCACGCTTTTTGCCGCAGTGGTGATAAAAGTGCCGTACAGCGGAAGAGGCCTGCAGCTGACTGTGCTGTTTGCTGTCTGCTGTCTGCTGTTTGCTGTTTGCGGCAGTAGGACTTGGGCTGCTTTTGATGTTGTGGTTGTGGCTTGTTTCTGGCTGTCTCTGTCTCTCTCTCTCTCTCTCTCTGTCTGTCTCTGGCTGTGTCTCGTTTTTTCTCTTCCTCTCTGTCTCTGTCTCTCTCTCTCTTCTCTTCTCTTGTCTTTCTCTCCGTCTCTCTCTTTCTCTCTTTGTTTGTCTGTCTCTCTTTCTCTGTCTCTCTCTCTCTCTCACTCTTCTCTTTCTCTCCGTCTCTCTCTTTCTCTCTTTGTCTGGCTGTCTGTCTGTCTCTCTTTCTCTGTCTCTCTCTCTCTCTCTCTCTATTCTCTTCTCTTTCTCTCTGTCTCTGTCTCTCTCTCTCTCTCTCTCTCTCTCTCTCTCTCTCTCTCTCTCTAATATGTATATCTATATGTTTTCCTGTCTTTTGCGTTTAGTACTGACGATGAAGGTGATGATTACCACAACAAAAACGACGAGGACGACGATGAATGATGATGATGATGACGATGATGACCATTGTGACAGTGCGGGTGTTGAATTTTTATTTTAAAAAAGATATTTAAAAAAAATAAAAACGAAAAAAAAACCCAACGCTGACTGCCTTCAAGCCATGTTGGCGGAGAGAGTAGGAGTGTAAGTTGGGCAATACACTCTCTCCACGACGATCATAATTATTCTTCTGGTCCAGATGGTCGGTTCAGTAGTGAACCTCCTCTGCTGTTCTGACTGACACAACTGACTATCCATCTAATCCTACAATACAGAATGTACGTTATTGTATCTTATTGCCTTGCGTTGTGGTTCCTTTGCACTGCATCGATGATCATCAATGATTTACCATCGTTTTTGCATGAAATTACATTTGCGTTGCGTTGTTTTTTGTTGGGTTTTTTGTTGTTGTTTTTTTTTTGTTTTTGTTTTTTTTTGCGTTGTGTTGCACTGCATTTTCATTTCAATTCATTTGCATTATATTGTGTTGTATTGCGTTGGTATTTGTATATAGATAGATAGTCGATCACAAAACGCACACCCCCCCCTTCTACCCCCACACCTTCCTAAAATCTGTCATCAACACACCTTGTGTGCCTGCACAAGACATGTAGGTAGGTATATACCGCGCTTTCCACGTGCAGTAGGGATTTGGGGGGGGGGGGAGGGTATGGGAGGGGGGATTTTCTTCTCTTCTTCTTTTTTTTTGGGGGGGGGGGAGGGGGGAAGGGGGGGGCGAGGGGGGGGCAAGAGTATTGCGCACCGTGCGAATATTGCCTTCCATACTTATTTGCTCAAGCCCCAGTTTTCAATCAAAGTGAGGCCTGGAGGGTTGTGTGGGGATGGGGGTGGGGGTGGGATGAAGGGACGGAGGGAGGGAGGGATGGAGGGGGCTGTGGCAAAATGAGAAGTTAACTCTCTCCATACGAACGGCGAAAGAGCACGACGTTAACAGCGTTTCACCCCATAATTACCATCATCAAAATATTGCAAGCGGAAGGCTCTTATACTGAAGAGGTGAATGTTGACAAAGACTACCACAGTTCTGACGACGGAAGCTAAAGGTTTGGGTCATTCAGACACCCACTGGACATCCTGAGGGGTCTGTGTAGAGGAGAAGAGAGGACTGGCCGTACTGAGGGGTCTGTGTAGAGGAGAAGAGAGGACTGGCCGTACTGAGGGGTCTGTGTAGAGGAGAAGAGAGGACTGGCCGTACTGAGTGAGTTAAGGGGCGGACCCGCAGGAGGAGGAGGAGGGGGGAAGATAGTATTATTTATTACCATTATTATTATTATGATGGCATTTTCCAGTGCTTCCAACAACAAAAAAAAGTCTTTGGCTGTGCTGGCTTGCTGTGCTTAGTGGGTTGGGTGCTCGGTTGTGGATGGGGTATAGTGGTGGTGGTGGTGGTGGTGGTGTGTACATGTGTGTGTGTGTGTGTGTGTGTGTGTGTGTACAATGAAAACATATATACACAGATATATAATAATAATAATAATAATGGATACTTATATAGCACACTATCCAGAAATCTGCTCTAGGTGCTTTACAAAAACGCTTTTGATAACATAAAACATTATATCTATGTTACATACACACACCAAAATGTGACCACACACACACACACACACACACACACACACACACACACGCACGCACGCACGCACGCGCACACACACACGCACGCACGCACGCACACACACACACTGCATACATACATTTTAACATACATGTGTATCTAACAGCTACCCTAACACATACGCACACATAGGCAGGCACAAACTTACATAAACACACGCACACACAATACACATTCATATACATGCATGTAGTTGTGGACCTGCCACAATTGAACTTATTGCTGAGGGAAAAGGTGAGTTTTGAGACGAGATTTAAAAGATGCGAGGGAATCAGAATGACGGAGGTTATCGGGGAGCTTGTTCCACGTCTTTATATATATATATATATATACACATACATATAACTATATATGCAATATATGTATATATACATACACAAATGCACGTGCAAAAATATGCACGCACACATATATATATTACACACACACACACACACACACACACACACACACACTGTGTTGCGCTGTGCAGGTGAGCAGAAAGAAAGCTACCGGAAATCCATGTTCATATCTGAAGCGGAGATAAAGTGGTCTTACGAATGGGGGGGTGTCAGTTTCCAGGTAGGGTAGAAAATGTGAAGTATTTTGGGTTTTTCCGTCTGAATAGTTTGTTTAGGGTTAGCCTGCATCTTAACAGGTATTTCATGTACATAGGTGTGTGTGCGCGCGCGCGTGTGTGTGTGTGTGTGTGTTTGCGCACGTGCGCGCGTTCATGCGTCCATTTTTTACTCTAGTTCCTAATCCCCACCCTTTCACACTACGAATTCCAATCAACAAACACACATACGAAAACACATATATAACCACATGCGCGTGCTTTATCTCTGTGTGTGTGTGTGTGTGTGTGTGTGTGTGTGTGTGTGTGTGTGTGTTTAGTTCAGTATTGGTAATGTTGAGGGGATGGGGGGTGGAAACCTGAGTAAAAGATGGATGTATGGACACACACACACACACACACACACACACACACACACACACATATTAATATATATGTGCATGTGTGTACATTCACCCATACTTATTCATTGCCCACACACTGAAACAAGAAACTGATTGATCATTTGCATGAATGATTGATTGATTGTTTCTAAGGGAAAACAATTTAAACCGATCGAATACTTTCTTCTTCTTTTTTTTTTTCTTCTCCATTTTGGCCCTTACCACCTTCAGAGACAACGTGTTACGAAAGTTAATAGCACAATAAAAAAAAAAAAACACACATGATTATTAACAATACAATGAATACACGGGGTTGTTCAAACCCAAAGGAAAGGTACAATAGTAATCACAATAAAGAATGGTAACTGTCTCCATGTACAAGGGACACATCTTGAAGTCAATGCTGCTTGTACTACCACTTCAGCCAGCATACAGGTAAATAAAGTGGAGTGATGGCCTAGAGGTAACGCGTCTGCTTAGGAAGCGAGAGAATCTGAGCGCGCTGGTTCGAATCACGGCTCAGCCGCCGATTTTTTTTTTTTCTCCCCCTCCACTAGACCTTGAGTGGTGGTCTGGACGCTTAGTCATTCGGATGAGGCGATAAACCGAGGTCCCGTTTTGCAGCATGCACTTAGCGCACGTAAAAGAACCCACGGCAACAAAATGGTTGTTCCTGGCAAAATTCTGTAGAAAAATCCACTTCGATAGGAAAAGCAAATAAAACTGCACGCAGGAAAAAATACAAAAAAAAAAATGGGTGGCGCTGTGGTGTAGCGACGCGCTCTCCCTGGGGAGAGCAGCCCGAATTTCACCCAGAGAAATCTGTTGTGATAAAAAGAAATACAAATACAAATAAAAGGTACATCTGAACAAACCCAGACTGACTCTCTCTCTCTCTCTCTCTCTGTGCCCGCCCGCTTGTTTGCATTTCTTTCATTTTCATCTAACTTGTGTGCATGCATGAATATATTCATTTCATTCCATCATGATTGTGACAATAGCTGGTTGTTTTTTTGTGGTGTTGTTTTTTGTGTGTGTTTTTTTTGTGTGTTTTTTTTAATCAAAGTGACATTAGTGATAGTAGTAGTCATTTTGATATCAATTACAACTGTCGTATGTGCATTTGATTAGAACTGCAATATGTCTTTAGTCATCCGTTTTGTCAATACTGATAACATATTAATCTTCCGCTTTCCCTCTCTCTCTCTCTCTCTCTCTCTCTCTCTCTCTCTCTCTCTCTCTGTCCGCGTTGTGAAAAATGTAATTCAAATTACGCATGTGAACGTTGTAATGTAATCGAAGATGAAAACCATTTTATAAACAATTGTGTCCTTTACAATGACCTGCGGCAAAAACATCTGAACTCTGAAGGTCAATCGTATGTTCACTTGATGAAGAATGGTTCTGTTTACAGTATTCGTAAACTATGCGTTTATATATTTAATGCCCTGAAGATACGACAGGAATTCTGTGACAACAATGATGAAAGTTAGAATTAATTTATAATGCACGAGAAGCACTTTTGTTCTACAGGTTAAGTTAGTACGTATTTTACATTTTGTTGTGGTTGAGTGATCACCATATTGTGTACTTTTGACCTCTTTCTAGGGGCCGGAGGCCTAGAGATTAAAGTTTTGTTCTTGTTCTTGTTCTCTCTCTCTCTCTCTCTCTCTCTCTCTCTCTCTCTCTCTCTCTCTCTCTCTCTCTCTCTCTCTCTCCTTCCTCCCTTTATTAGCATCTGTGAATGAGAATGTTGTCAAACAATTTGCAATATATTTGTTATAAGGCGTTTCAGATTCGTTCTATCTGTAGTGAGTAACGCGTATTGTAATTCTGTTTGTTGAATTCGGTGTTAAATGTGATGTACGATGGATTCAATGTTTTCACACCACCCCCCTTCATGAGGGGCTATGGCCTATTATGAATAAAATATTCGCATTCGCATTCTCTCTCTCTCCTTCCCCCCTCTCTCTGTCTTTCAGTTCCTTCTTTCACACACACACACACACACACACGCGCGCGCGCGCACGCACGCACACGCACACACACACACACACACACACACGCACGCACGCACGCGCGCACACACACACACACACACACACACACACACACACACACACACACACACGCACGCACTCACTCACACACACACACACACACACACACAACACACACACACACAGAACACACACACACACACACACACACACACACACACACACACACACACACACACACACACACGCACGCACGCACGCACGCACACAAACACGCACGCACGCACACACACACACACACACACACACACACACACTCTCTTCTATCTCAGGTCTAAGGATGGAGGAGAGGGGAAGGGGTCGGGGGTGGGGGGTTGGGGGGGGGAGGCGGGGTTGGTGAGTTGTTTAAGGTGTGGGGCCGAGAGTTTTTGGGGGTACCGATCTGTGGAAACCATTCCCATTTATTACGTCTCCAGTTTTCAGTCCTCACCCCTCCCCCCCCTCTCCCTCTCTCCCTCCCTCTCTCTCTCTCTCTCCTTCCTTCCCTCCCCTCTATCCCTCTCCCCTCTCCCCGTCTCCATCTCTCTCTCTCTATCTGCCTCTGCCTCTCTCTGTCTGAATCTCTCTGCCTCTTTCTCTCTCTGTCTCTATCTCTGTCTGTTCTTCTATCTCTGTCTCTGTTTAAATGTGTATGTGAATGTCATATCCTTACTTCTACGTCTCTTTGTTACTCTGTGAAGGTTTCGATTCATTTTCATTTTCATTTTCTATTTGCCCTGAGTGCTGGATGAAAACAAAAAAAGAACACAATTATGCTTATTCCACTTCCCTTAATTAAAAAAAAACAAACTTCGTTCGTTCGTTCGTTCGCTCGTTCTGTCTCTTTCTGCATCTCTCGGCCTCTCTCTCTCTCTCTCTGTTCTATCTCTGTCGCCGTCTCTGCCTCTCTCTGTCTGTCTGTCTCTGTCTCTCTCTCTCTCTCTCTCTCTCTGTGTCTATTCTTCAGTCTCTGTCGCCGTCTCTGTCTGTCTGTCTGTCTGTCTCTCTCTCTCTCTCTCTCTTCTCTCTCTCTCTCTCTCCTCTTTCTCTCACCCCTTTCTCTCTCCCTCCCTCCCTCCCTCATTGTGCTGGGAATGTTCCAGAGGATTTTTACCTTCCAGCAGGACGATCAGATGATGGATGGGTGGGTGGGTGGGTGGGTTGGTATGTGGGTGGGTGTGGGGTGCGGTGTGCGGGGTTGTAGAAAGCTGTTGACTATGTGACTGCTGCTGCTGCTGCTGCTGCTGCTGATGATGATGATGATGGTGATGATGATGGTGATGATGGTGATGGTGATGGTGTCACTATTGTCTGAAGAGTTTCGCGACTAGACATCAATGTCTGTTTATCTCTGTCTTTGTTTTCCAGTCACTGTCTGTCTGTCTGTCTGTCTGTCTGTCTGTCTCTCTCTCTCTCTCTCTCTCTCTCTCTCTCCGTGTGTGTGTGTGTGTGTGTGTGTGTGTGTGCGTACGTGCGTGCGTGCGTGTGTGTGTCCCAATCAGTTTCACTTAAGTCTGCTTCTTTAGTTTCTGCATAAAGAAGGCGTCATTAGGAAATGCAGTGGGCTGTTTACTTGTGTAAAGTATTACATGAACTGGTCCCGTTGGAAGCTTCATTATTTCCAGGCAAGTCTGCAGGCGCTGATCTGTGAATCGTGTTGTTCCCCTTCATGATAAGGGGCGATGACTTTTGTGGGAATAAAATGTCCGCATCTCTTCTCTCTCTCTCTCTCTCTCTCTCTCTCTCTCTCTCTCTCTCTCTATGTATGTATCTATCTATCCATCTGTCTCTCTGTCTATCTCTCTATCTATTGTACCTCCTAAAGAGAGACAGGGAATCCAAAGGCGAAGATACTCAGGAAAGAGAGAAAAAGAAAAAAAAAACCGCACGCAAAAAAAAAAAAAAAAAAAAAACAAAGAAAGAAAGAAAGAGAGACAGAAGGCAACAAAGAAAGAAGGAAAAGGAAAAATAAAGATAAAGAAAGAAAGGAAAAAAAAGAAAGAAAAGAAAAAATAAAGAGAAAGAAAGAAAGAAAGAAAAGGAAAAAATAAAGAGAAAGAAAGAAAGAAAAGGAAAAAAGAAAGAGAAAGAAAGGAAGAAAGAAAAGGAAAAATAAAAAGAAAGAAAGGAAGAAAGAAAAGGAAAAAAAATAAAGAGAAAGAAAGGAAGAAAGAAAAGGAAAAATAAAAAGAAAGAAAGAAAGAAAGAAAGAAAAGGAAAAAAATAAAGAAAAAGAAAGAAAGAAAGAAAAGGAAAAATAAAGAGAAAGAAAGAAAGAAAGAAAAGGAAAAAATAAAGAGAAAGAAAGAAAGAAAAGGAAAAATAAAGAGAAAGAAAGAAAGAAAGAAAGAAAAGGAAAAATAAAGAGAAAGAAAGAAAAGGAAAAAATAAAGAGAAAGAAAGAAAGAAAAGAAGAAAAGGAAGCAGAAAGAAAGGAGGAAAGAAAAGGAAAAAGAAACAACAAAGAAAGAAAGAAAGAAAAGGAAAAAGAAACAACAAAGAAAGTAAGAAAAGGGGGAAGGAAACAAAGAAAGAAACAATGAAACAAAGAAAGAAACAAAGACAAGGAAAAAGAAACAACAAAGAAAGAAAAGGGGAAAGAAACAATGAAACAAAGAAAAGGAAAAAGAAACAAGAAACAAAGAAAGAAACAAAGAAAGAAAAGGGGAAAGAAACAACAAAGAAAGGAAGAAAAGGAAAAAAAAGACACAAAGAAACAAAGACAGAAAAGAAAACACACAAAAAAAGAAGAAAGAAGAAAACAATACCTACACAGAGAGAAAGAGAGAGAGAGAGAGAGGGGGGGGGGGGGAGAGAGAGAGAGAGGAGGGAAAAAAGGGTTTTTTTTTTTGCTCTGAGAGCATTCCAGTAACGTCGGCAATAAACCAGCTTCAAATTAAGCTTTTGCTTCCCGCGGTCCCTTAGTGCTGGGGGGCCTTATTTATGAGCGTGAATGCGCCTCCATTTCAAGCGGATTCGAAACGCACGTGCACGTTTGTTCTCGCTCGTTTTGTCAGCTTCTGCACGCGCGCTCGTGCGTTCGTGCGCGCGCGTGCGTGCGTGCGTGCGTGCGTTACCGTATGTCAGTACATGCAACGTTACGCGCGCGCGTAAGTGCACGGGCGCGCACACGCACGCACAGCACAGCACAGCACAGCACACACAGACCGTCGGTATGCCCCCCCCCCCCCCCCAAAAGACTGGACGTCCGCACCTACAAAACATGCACATGTCAAAACACACACACACACACACACACACACACACACTACCACCACCACCACCACCACCACCACCACCCCACCACCACCCCACCACACACACCGTGGGAAAGGCCAGTTTAGGATCAGACTGCAATCTCTCACTCGAAAAAAAAAAAAAAAAAAAAATGAAAATACCAAATAAATTTTTAAAAAGTATCTCACCTGGAGCAACGTCATAAGTGCTTCGTCTTCATCTTCGACTCTTCGACTGTCTGGGAGGGGAGGGGGGTGGGGAGGGCAAAAGAAGGAGGAGAAGGAGGAGGAAAAGGAGGAGGAGGAGGAGGAAAGGGAAAGGGAGGAGGAGGAGTAGAAGGAGGGGGGAAAGGGGGAGGAGGACGAGGAGGAGGAGGAAGAAAATGAGGAGGAGGAGTAGAAGGGGGGGAAAGGGGGGAGGAGGACGAGGAGGAGGAGGAAAAGGAGGGTGAGGAGGGGGAGAGGAGGGAAAGGAGGGGGAGAGGAGGGAAAGGAGGAGGAGGAGGATGGAAAGGAGGAGGAGGAGGACGGAAAGGAGGGGAGGGGGGAAAAGGAGGAGGAGGAGGGGGAAAGGAGGAGAAGGAGGAGGAGGGGGAAGAAAAGGAGGAGGAGGAGGGAGAAAGGAGGAGGAGGAGGGGGGGGGGAAGGAGGAGGAGGGGGAAAAGGAGGAGGAGGGGGAGAGGAGGGAAAGGAGGAGGATGGAAAGGAGGAGGAGGAGGAAGGAAAGGAGGAGGAGGGGGAAAGGAGGAGGAGGAGGGGGAAAGGAGGAGGAGGAGGAGGAGGAGAGGAGGGACGTCGTGGAAAGGAGGAGGAGGAGGGGGAAAGGAGGAGCAGGAGGAGGAGGGGGAAAAGGAGGAGGAGGGGGGGAAAGGAGGAGGAGGAGAGGGGAAGAGAGGAGAAGGAGGAGGAGGGGGAAAAAGGAGGGAGGAGGGCGGAAAGGAGGAGAAGGGAGGAGGAGGGGGGAAAGGAGGAGGGGGAGGAGGCCGGGAAGGAGGAGGAAAGGAGGGGGAGGGGGAAAAGGAGGAGGCGGAGAGGAAAGGGGAGGAGGGGGAAAAGGAGGAGGAGGAGGGGGAAAAGGAGGAGGAGGAAAGGAGGAGGAGGAGGGGGAAAAAGAAGGAGGAGGAGGGGGAAAGGAGGAGGAGGAGGGAGGAAAAGGAGGAGAAGGAGGGGGAAAGGAGGTGGAGGAGGGGGCGGAAAAGGAGGAGAAGGAGGAGGAGGGGAGGAAAGGAGGAGGAGGAGGGGGAAAGGAGGAGGAAAAGGAGGAGGGGGGAAAAGGAGGAGGAGGAGGAAAGGAGAAGGAGGGGACAGGAGGAGGAGGGGGAAAAGGAGGAGAAGGAGGAGGAGGAAAGGAGGAGGAGGGGGAAAGGAGGAGGAGGGGGAAAAGGAGGAGGAGGGGGAAAGGAGGAGGAGGAGAAGGAGGAGGAGGGGGAAAGGAGGAGGAGAAGGAGGAGGAGGGGGAAAGTGAGGAGGAGGGGGAAAGGAGGAGGAGGAGAAGGAGGAG
>NC_134878.1:62356261-62358761 GCF_041734735.1 Babylonia areolata | reverse complement strand
CTTCCTTCCTTCCTTCCTCCCTCGCTTCATCCGTTCAGTTAGTCGGCTAGTCATTCCTTCCTTCCTCCCTCGCTTCATCCGTTCAGTTAGTCGGCTAGTCAGTCCTTCCTTCCTTCCTTCCTTCCTTCCTTCCTTCCTCTTTTCCTTCCTTCCTTCCTTCCTCCTGTCTCTCCTTTTCTTGTCTTTTATTTTATTTTCTCCATGTTTTCTGAGTTGTTAGGTTGTTGTGTTTTTGTTGGTGTTTTTTTTTTCTTTTCTTTTTTTTTTTTTTTTCGTTTATATCCATTCCTTCCCCAATTTTCTTCTTTTTCAATTCAGTTTTTAAAATCTCCTTTGTCTTCTGTCTCTGTCGCTGTCTCTGTCTTGTCTGTTTGTGTCTGTGTGTCTCTCTTTCCCACTCTCTGTTTCTCTCTCTGTGTTTCTCTGTCTCTATCTCTGTCTCTCTCTATCTCTCTGTTTCTCTGTTTCTGTCTGTCTCTGTCTGTCTGCCTCTGTCTCTCTCTCCCTCTCTCTCTCTCTCTCTGTCTCTGTCTCTCTCTCCTCTGTGTGTCTGTCTATGTCTCTCCCTCTCTCTGTGTCTCTCTGTCTCTGTCTCTCCCTCTCTCTGTCTCTGTCTCTCTCTCTCTCCCTCCTCCTCTCTCTCTCTGTCTCTCTTTCTCTGTGTGTGTGTGTCTCTTTCTCCGTCTGTCTCTATCTCTGTCTCTCTGTCTTTGTCTCTCTCTCTCCCTCCCCTCTCTCTCTCTCTCTCTCTCTCTCTGTTTCTCTTTGGGAGGGGGGTATGTTGGGGACATGAATGAGAGAGTAAACGTGTGTGCGAGAAAGAGAGAGACAGAGTAGTGGGGGGGGGGGGGGGGAGGGAGGGGGGAGGGGAGAAAGACAGACAGACAGACACACGCACACACCCACGGTCACAAATCAGTATGTGCACGACGGCCGCATGCGTGCAGATGTCAAAAGCTTAGTTCATGAACTCGACAACTTATCCAACAATAAGTGTACGGCTGTTACTGAGTCGGAAGTAAAACAAATAAAACCAACCAAACAACCAACAACAGCAACAACAACAAAACCCCAAGGAAAAAAAAACCTCATAATTCTCTGAACAAAAACTGGTTCCTTTTCGAAGAAGGCAGGGGTGGTGGTGGGGGTTGGGGGTGGGCGGGAGGCGGAGGGGGAGGGGGTGGGTAAGGCAATTTACAGACATCTTGACCGAGAATGAAAGAAAGAAAGTACTCTTTGACGGCTTTACCAGTTTCGATGCACACATCCAATGGTCTGGAGAGGCGCGGAGGTGAGGGGGAGGGTGTGGTGGTGGTGGTGGTGGTGGTGGTGGAGAGGATGTGTGTGTTGAGTATTGATAGTTTGTTAATGGCTTTTCATCATAAGTGTGGGGGTTTTTTGCAGCTTCTTTTTTTTATTTTCTTTTTTTTTTTTTAAACTGCATCCCCTCCGCCATGTACAATTCTGGTTCACACGTGCAGCCTCTCAAAAAATGAGTAATTTCAAAATGGGGGTAGCTCCCTTGCTCAATTCGTTGATTGAGAAATATGTTCTCACATTTAATGAAGCCCAGAAAAAAAAAAAAAAAAAAACGAGAAAAGGTGGAGCCTTAATAATGTTTTTGTTTACACTGGAACCGAGGTAAAGTTGATGAGATTCATGTATGTAGGGCGCGTAACTTTTTTTTTTTTTTTTTTTTTTTTTTTTTAATCCACACTTCAGTTGTGTTTTCACAAGGCCACCCTCACCCCCCAACCCCCCCTCACACACACACAGAAAGAGAGAGAGACACACACACACACACACACACACAAATTGACAAATTAACCCCCCCCCCCCACACACACACACACACACACACACACCCCACCCCCCACCCCTCAGCTCCCGAAAAAAAGGAGGGAAAAAACAACAACAACGAAATAGCAAAAGGGGGGGGGGGGGGAAGCCAGAGAGGTGATACAGATTCAACATATGTGGGGGACTTCGAGGAGGAGATGGAGCCCACGAGCGCGCACACACACACACACACACACACACACACACACACACACACACACACACACAGAGAGAAAAGAACGAACAAGTATTCACATCCATCCCTCTATACACATCTACCCCCACACACACAATTACACAACCGTCCACTTAAACACACACACAGAGAAAGAGAGAGAGAGAGAGAGAGAGAGAGAGAATCGAGTATACGCAGCAGCAGTAGTATAGAGAGTCAAGCAGCAGAGTACAGCATCACCATCCCCACTCCCTTCCTCCCTCCCAATTCCCCCCCCCCACCACCACCACCACCACCACCCCACACACACACACACGCACGCACACACACACACACACACACACACACACACACACACACACACACACACACACACACACACACACACACACACCTCCCCATACCATCCACTTTCCCTTCAGCATCTTCCACCCCGTGTTGGCCATCTTTCCCATCATTTGCCATCTCTTGCCGACGATCACCACC
>NC_134878.1:62338761-62343761 GCF_041734735.1 Babylonia areolata | reverse complement strand
GTGTTTGTTGTGTCTGTCTGTCTGTCTGTCTTGTCTGTCTCACTTTCTCTTTCTGTCTCTGTCTGTTTCTGTCCCATCTCTCTCTCTCTCTCTCTCTCTCTCTCCCACTTTGTCTCTCTCTGTTTCTGCTCCTCTCTCCCTCTCTCTCTCTTTCTCTCTCTTTCTCTCTCTCTCTCTCTGTCTCTCCCTCTCTTTCTCCCCCCCCCCCTCCCTCTTCCCCCCTTCTGTTTCTCTGTTTCTGCTCCTCTCTCTCTATCTGTCTCTCTTTCTCAACGCTCTCTCTCTCTCTTTCTATCTCTCTTCTCCCTCTCTTTCTCTCCCCCCCCCTCTCCCTCTTCCCCCCTTCGGTCTCCCTCTCTGTTTCGGCTCCTCTCTCTCTCTCTCTCTCTCTCTGTCTCTCTCCCTCCCCGCTCCCCCGCTCCCCCGCCCTTTATTCCGTCTCTCTCTCTCTGTTTCTGCTTCCCCCTCCCCCCCTCTCTCTCTCTCTGTCTCTCTCCCTCCCTGCTTCCCGCCCCTTATTCCGTCTTGTTTCTGCTTCCCCCCCCCCTCTCTCTCTCTCTCTGTGTCTCTCTCCCTCCCCGCTCCCCCGCCCCTTATTCCGTCTCTCTCTCTCTCTGTTTCTGCTCCCCCTCCACCAAACACTTAGCCAGGGAGCCCTTTTACCCATCGGATCTTTACTTTGACTCTACTACCAGTGGTCTCACTTCCCGTCTGCATGCACTCTCTTGTCTACCATTCCACATGACGCGCGTGTTTCGGGACTGCTGCAGATAAAGCCAGTACAGGGGGCTGCCGTAGGGTTGTGGGGTTTGATTGAATATAAACACATCGGGTGGAATAAACGCTTCGCGTTATAGTACTGTTTACTGATTGATATCACTGGTTTCCCACACAACCCACCGCACCGCACCACACACACACACACACACACACGCGCGCGCGCACACACGCACGCACGCACACACACAGAGTGGGGGAAAGGGGTGGGGTGGAAACGACAAGTTCCCTCTATACTAACAGGACGGAGTACACAGACCTACAGACAGACAGGCAAACAGATACAGACCGACGGACAGGACAGACAGACAGGCAAACGGACAGAAAAGATGTCCGGGTGTTTTTTTTTTTTTGGGGGGGGGGGTTCTCTGTGTGTGTGTGTGTTTTGTTTTTCGTTGTTGTTATTGTTTTGGACTGACAAGGTTGATCCCAAACATACAGAGCATTAACTAACTGCCTTTGAAGACGGCGCGCGCGTTCTCCGTGCGATGATTATTAGCCTGCTGTGGAGTGATGGCCTAGAGGTAACGCTTAAGAAGCGAGAGAATCTGAGCGCGCTGGTTCGAATCACGGCTCAGCCGCCGATATTTTCTCCCCCCCCCCTCCACCGACTAGACCTTGAGTGGTGGCCTGGACGCTAGTCATTCGGATGAGACGATAAACCGAGGTCCCGTGTGCAGCATGCACTTAGCGCACGTGAAAGAACCCACGGCAACAAAAGGGTTGTTCCTGGCAAAAATTCTGTAGTAAAATCTACTTCGATAGGAAAAAAACAAATAAAACTGCTGCTCGCAGGGAAAAAAAATGGGTAGCGCTGTTGTGTAGCGACACGCTCACCTTGGGGAGAGCAGCCCGAATTTCACACAGAGAAATCTGTTGTGATAATTAAAAAAAAGAAGAAAAAAAGAAATACAAATACAGATTTCTAACTGCGGGTAGGAAGAGGGGGAAAGCCGCGGCAGAATCGGTTCAGGGCGTTACTGGTCCAGTGTTCGCCAGTGATGAGGGTTCCATTCCCCGCCCCGTTTCTCTGCATAAGGGGCCGGGTTAATATGTGTCCTCTTGGGAATGGCGCTTCGAGGCTGCGATTTTCGTCACTGTATTGTGTTGTATTGTATTGTGTTGTATTGTGTTGTGTTGTATTGTTCTTTCTTTATCACAACAGATTTCTCTGTGTGAAATTCGGGCTGCTCTCCCCAGGAAGAGTGTGACGCTACACTGAGAGCGCCACCCTTTTTTGTTTGTTTGTTCCCCCCCCCCCCCCCCCCTGCATACAGTTTACCCCTAGTATTTTGTTTATTGTAATGTCATTTATTAATATTTTAGATGATTAATGTTTATTAATGTTAATTAGTACAAGTGCCATAAGTACGTCAGTAAGGTATACATCCAGGCGTTCATCCCAGTCTGAAGTTTGAAACCGTTTTCAAAAAGAAGAACTTGAGACGAAATTTGAAGAGGAGAGAGATGCACAAAAATTTAATGTACTCTGTTGTTGTCAGGCCGGGAAATTGTACTGTATTTGTAACCCTCCATTTACAGACCAAACACTCAACGACTGGTCTTGGATAGTTTCAGTTTCAGTTTCACTTTCTCAAGGAGGCGTCACTGCGTTCGGACAAATCCATACACGCTACACCACATCTGTTGAGCAGATGCCTGACCAGCAGCATAACCCAACGCGCTTAGTCAGGCCTTGAGTGCATGCTTACATATTTGTGTACCTATGAAAGGGGATTTCATTTTACGTAATTTCGCCAGAGGACAACACTCTCGTTGCCATGGGTTCTTTTTCAGTGCGCCAAGTGCGTGCTGCACACGGGACCTCGGTTTATCGTCTCATCCGAAAGACTAGACGCTCAGTTTGATTTTCCAGTCAAACTTAGGAGAAAGGGCGAGAGCGGGATCCGAACTCACACCCTCACGGACTCTCTGTATTGGCAGCTGAGCGTCTTAACCATTCTGCCACCTTCCTCCTTGGATAGGATGGGGGAAAAGGAAAGGACCTTGAGGGGTTAGGGGAGTGAGTGGTGGGTGGTGGATGGGGGTGGGGGGTGGGAGAGAAATGTGTATACATGGAAGAGAAAGAGAGAGGGAGAGAGAGAGAGGGAGGAAGAGAGAGAGAGAGAGGTGGAGAGAGACAGACAGAGAGCACAGATAAACAGACACAGGAAGAGAGAGAGAGAGAGAGACTAGGTGTATGCGTGTGTGTGTGTGTGTGTGTGTGTGTGTGTGCGAGAGAGAGAGAGGGGGGGGGAGAGAGATAAAGACAACCAGAAACCGAACAGGTGCAAAACAATGATCGACAGGTGATATTGAGCTTGTTGGGGTGTGTGTGTGTGGGTGGGTGGGTGGGTAGTGAGGGAGGAAGGAGAGTGGGGGGAGGGTGGGGGGGTGGATGGAAAAGAGGGTTGTAGGGATGCAGGAATGAAAGAGTGAGAGAATGAGAGAGAGAAGAAGGAAGGGAAGGAAGGAAGGAAGGGAGGGAGGGGGAGAGGGTTGGGGGGCGAAGGGCTGGGGGCCAGGGGGGGTGGGGAGGAAGCTTAGAGGTCTGCTGGGGTGCCTGAATAAACAAGAGGCTTTCCTTAAAAGAAACACTAAATAAATGGGAAGACAAGGGAATGGGAGAGAGAGAGGAGAGAGAGAGTGAGAGACACAGAGACAAAGAGAAAGAAAGAGTGTATGTATGAGAGAGAGAGAGACCGAGCGAGCTAGAGAGACACACACAGAGGGAGAGAGAGAGAGTGAGAGAGAGAGAGGGACAGAGAGAGAGGGACAGAGAGAGGGTGTGTGTATGAGAGAGAGACAGAGTGAGCGAGAGAAACACAAAGAGAGAGACACACACACACACACACACACAGAGAGAGAGAGAGAGAGAGAGAGACGGGAGGAAACTGACAGCTTGACAGGCAAAAGATAGTCAAACCATAATAATATCACGTTTTCTATCTTCTGTTGTGTGTGTGTGTGTGTGGTTTTTTTGTTTGTGTGTTTTTTTGTTTTTGTTTTTTCACGACAATATTTTGACATCTTTTGCGAGATCCCCAGCATCAGTGTAAAAAAAACAACACTTGTCCGCTACAGCCTCTTATCTGAAGTTCGCCTCATTCTCAATGTGTATGTATATATAATCATTAATAGCCCAACCAAAAAATGGTGAATGAAACAGCAAAGCATAAGACGTTGAGAGAGAGAGACACAGAGAGAGAGAGAGAGAGAGGGGGGGGGGGGGAGGATGGCGGGAGAGAAAGAGATCAAATCAGGCTGGTCTTTTTTTTTTTTTTACATATGAAATGAAATCAAATGGAGAAGAACGAGAAGTCTAAACAAAGTAAAGCATACTGATCAAAGAAATAATTAGTTCCTGTCAAAGTGATAAGTGTGTGTATGTAGTTGTTGTTTCATATTTATTTATGTACGCTTATAGTTGACTTCATCAAGTTTTTGCGCCTTATACATATTAGTAGTAGTAGTATTTCTTTTTTATGTATTTATCTATTATTTATTTACCTTCTTTTTTTTCCTCAAGGCCTGACTAAGCGCCTTGGGTTACGTTGCTGGTCAGGCATCTGCTTGGCAGATGTGGTGTAGCGTATATGGATTTGTCCGAACGCAGTGACGTGACGCCTCCTTGAGCTACTGAAACTGAAACTGAAACTGAAGCTGGCTTCACTGCCCCCGTCCAATGGCTGGTGAAGGGGCTACGAGACATTGTGATCAAACTTGAGGTCAGACTGGAAGTAGTAGTATTTTTGGTTGGTTGTTGGTTGGTTCACGGTCGGTTAGGGAGGAGTTAAGCGATTTAAATGGCTGTTTAAACCGGTTGGTTTTATTTATTCGTTTCTCTTTTGTCTTTTGTTGTTGTTGTTGTTGATTCCTTCTCTCTCTCTCTCTCTCTCTCTCTCTCTCTCTCTCTCTCTCAATTTTGACGTTGATGTTGTGAATTGACTCTCGCTTTTTTTTTTTTTTTTTTTTTTTTTTTTTTTTTTTTTTTTTTACTTTGTTGCTTTTTTTCCAATTATTATTCATGCCCAGAGGGCTGGATGTAAAAAAGTACTTTGTGCTTACTCCTTTACCCTCGTAAAATAAAATTTCGTTCGTTCGTTCTCTCTCTCTCTCTCTCTCTTCTCTCTCTCTCTCTCTCTCTCTCTATATATATATATATATATATATATATAAATATATATAATATATATATATATATCCACACACATAATTATGTA
>NC_134878.1:62311261-62323761 GCF_041734735.1 Babylonia areolata | reverse complement strand
AAATGTCGGGTCTTCTTTTTTTTTCTTTTTTTTTAAGGGGGGGAGGGGGGGGGGGGGGGCCAGGAGTGTATATTAAGTTCTTCCGTCTGTCTGTATGTTTGTCTTTGTCTGTCTCTGTCTTCCTGTGTCTCTCTGTCTCTCTTTTCTCTTTCTTTCTCTGTCTCTCTCTCTGTCTCTCTCTCTCTCTCTCTCTCTCTCTCTCTCTCTCCTTTCCCCCTTCCTCCCTCCTGCCCTCTCTTTTCTTTCTTATTCTTGAGTCCAGTTGTTGCGTGTGTGCGCGTGCGCGCACATGTGCGTCTGTGTATGTGTGTCTGCCTGTCTGCGTGGTGTGTATTCCGTGCGTGCGTCTGCGTCTGCGTCTGTGTGGCGGTGCGTTTATCTGCCTTCCTGTCTGTCTTGAGTGCGGTGTGTGGGTGGCGTGCGTGTGTGTGTGTGTGAGAGAGAGAGAGAGAGAGTGTGTGTGTGTGTGTGTCTGAGTGTGTGTTTTTTTGTCTCTTGTGAGTGCGCGTGATGAAATTTATGTTCAGGTGCAGAGCATTCAAAATGTCAAGTCCCACTTGAAAAAAAAAAAAGAGACTCCCCACCCTTCACACCCCTTCCCCCTCCTCCCAGCCACAAAAAAGGGGTTGGGAAGACGGGCGAGGAGGGGCGGGGTGGGGGGGGGGGGGGGGGGCGAGTAGGAAAATAGGGAATGGATGGATGGAGGAGCATTATCTACGTTTCTTGCAAAAACGAACTGCATGCCAGGCCCCATAACCCGAAGTGATGTTGAAACCGAAACTCGAAACTCTTTTATGACATTCACAACTCCCGTGTGTTTATTTTCAGGTAATTTGATTTTCGGTTTTTTTCATATCCCCCTGAAGTTTTAGGTTGAAAGCGGAGGAGGAAGAGGAGGAGGGGGAGAAAGAGGAGGAGGAAGAGGAAGGGGACTCTAAAGAAGGACGTTGGTGTGGGAGTAGGGAGGGAAAGGGGAGTTAACAGACGGTGGGGGAAGTGAGGATGGAGAGGGGGGGTGGTGATATGGAGGAGAGGTGATACGGTGGTGGGAAGAGTAGAGGGGGGGTATGGAGTGTGGGGTTGTTGGTAAGGATGGGGACGGTGTTTGGTGGAGAAGGTTTGGGGGGCGGGGGGGGGGTAGGGACGGGCCGGGGAGGGGAGGGAGGGCGCGGGGGCATGTGGGTGAGGGCTTTTAGCAATCAGCTCGGGGGTTGTTGAGGGTTTTTTTTATAATCAATGCGGCTGCAGGCGAACGGGGGCCTGCCTGCCTGCCTCTCTCTTCATGTCTGGCAGTAAGTGTGGAAAGGGGCAGCGGGCGGGGCCTGGCTGGCATCGTGTCTTTGATAAAGTGCTGGGCGGCACTAGGTGCGGCCCACTCCGCCACCGGGTTTTGTATGTGTGTGTTGGTGGGGGCTAAGGGGGTGGGGGTGGGGGGGTGATGTAGGGGGGTGCGGGGGGGGGGGGCAGCGGGGGGGGGGGGAGACACGGATTTAAAGAAACAGTTACTACTACTGGTGTGCTTCAGATAATACTTATATTTTAACTCACTCAGTACGGCCAGTCCTCTCTTCTCCTCTGCACAGACCCCTCGGATGTCCAGTGGGTGTCTGAATGACTCAACCTTTAGCTTCCGTCGTCAGAACTGTGGTATTCTTTGTCAACATTCACCTCTTCAGTATAAGAGCCTTCCGCTTGCAATATTTTGATGATGGTAATTGGGGTGAAACGCTGTTAACGTCGTCTCTTTCGCCGTTCGTATGGAGAGAGTTAAGGACACCCTGCTCTTGCGTCTGTTGGGTGACAGCGGTTCAATGCCAGTGTAGTTTCGCGAGCGGACATAATATGTTGTTGGTAATCCCGCGCATGTGTGTACGTGGTAGTGGTTCACATTAGGTGGTTTACACTACGCTTTTTTTTTTTTTTGTTTGTTTGTTTTTTGTTTTTGTTTTTTCTTGTTTGGTTTTGTTGTTGTTGTTTTTGTCTCTCCGGTACACGTATGCAGGAAGCAGGAACCTGTTAGTGACTGAACGGCGCTCGTTGTGAACACTGGCACACACACAGAATGATGAAATACGCTCGTCATCTATGTCAGTGTTCTGGTGGGGTTTATGGAAACAAGAACATACCAAGCATTCACACTGCCAACACCGGCTGGGAATACGTCAGCACAGAAGAAGAAGAAAAGAAAAAAAAAATCCAAACTTCGGAACGAAGGAGACCGTTCCTTTAGAGAAAGAGTGGGGAGAATTAGCCTGACTCAATGCGTATGCAGCAGAACTACAAGCTGGAGGTGTCAGGCTTTTCCTAGGTGTGTGCGTCAGTGCATACAGGCCCCCGAATCTCACGTGCCGCAGTGGGGCGGCTGGGGTCAGGCGGTTTAACAAGTTTACGTCCGGAGTCTTGTCACGTTCTGACAAGGAATCACCCGTCTATCTTTTCACCCAAAACACCCCCCGAACGGCCCCCCGAAAAGGCGAGCCCCCGTCTTCCGCTTGTTTCGGGTAATTTGGCGTGTCTTGGCTAAAATAATCATAATGCTGCCATATTTTATCAATTCCTTTAAAAAAAATTAAAAAATGGAATAAAAAAAAAATCGTTGTGGGTTGTAGGGTGTGGGGAGAGTGTTTCAGTTTGACATCCTGTCTTTCGGTCTGTCTGCCTGTGTGTGTGTGTGTGTGTGTGTGTGTGTGTGTGTCTGACTGTCATATTGGCTGTCTGCCAATATCCTGAGTTTGTCACGAACTGATTTCTTTTATTTGTGTAATAACGTAATTGTGTGTGTGTGTGTGTCTGTGTGTGTGTGTGTGTTTCTGACTGTCATAGTGGCTGTCTGCCTATATCCTGAGTTTGTCACGAACTGATTTCTTTTATTTGTGTAATAAAGTAATTGTGTGTGTGTCTGTGTGTGTGTGTGTGTGTGTGTGTGTGTGTGTTTCTGACTGTCATATTGGCTGTCTGCCTATATCCTGAGTTTGTCACGAACTGATTTCTTTTATTTGTGGTAATAAAGTAATTGTGTAAAATGTAATCTGTCTCTCTGTCTTCGGTATGTAAATTTGTGACTTTGTGTGTACAATAGACTTTGTGTGTGTGTGTGTGTGTGTGTGTGTGTGTGTGTGTGTGTGTGTTTTGTCGCTCCTTTTTTTTTTTAACGGTTTAACAGAAAAGCAAAGGATGCAGCAACAACCACAGAATTGCTCGCAGGTACAACAGTAAAGTCAACGAAACAATTTGGAAATGGAAACTTTCAAGGAGTGTTCGCTACAGGCTGCCTGTTGTGGGTTTTGCTGTTGTTGTTTTTTTTGTTTGTTTGTTTGTTTGTTTGTTGTTGTTTTGTTTTTTTGTTTGTTTTTGGTTGCACTGCTCGTTGTGTACATCAAATGAGCGGTGTATAAAAGCCAGGAATGCTTTTGACTTGAATAATTCATCAGCAGGGGGTTTTTTTCATTGTTGTTCTGGAAAAAAAGTTGATGCAGAAAGGAGAAGAGAAAAAGACACAACAGTTTCTTCTTCTTCTTCTTCTTCGTTCGTGGGCTGCAACTCCCACGTTCACTCGTATGTACACGAGTGGGCTTTTACGTGCATGACCGTTTTTACCCCGCTATGTAGGCAGCCATGTTCCGTTTTCGGGGGTGTGCGTGCTGGGTATGTTCTTGTTTCCATAACCCACCGAACGCTGACAAGGATTACAGGATATCTTTGACGTGCGTATTTGATCTTCTGCTTTCGTATACATACGAAGGGGTTTCAGGCACTAAGCAGGTCTGCACATGCATATGTTGACCTGGGAGATCGGAAAAATCTCCACCCTTTAGCCACCAGGCGCCGTTACCAAGATTCGAACCCGGGACCCTCAGGTTGAAAGTCCAACGCTTTAACCACTCGGCTATTGCGCCCGTCAGACCAGTTCATGAGGGACGACTGTCTTAATCTGGTGTAACTCTTCAAAAACTGGAATACGTGTACTTGCCAGTCTGCATGTGTGTGATGATGGCACTTGCCTTGCACATATGTCGGGTGCTGCTGAATCTTGCTAGGAGGGGCCGGGGCGTGGGGGTGGGGGGGCCGGAGGGAGGGTAGCAGGGGGGTGTGGGTGGGGGGGGAGGGCTTAAACAGGCTGTGAGAAGTGATATAGCCGGTCTAATAAATATGCCAATTAAACTACCCCCTGTTTTTTTTTTTTTCTCCCCGTTCTGACAGATTCTCTGGGTGTGGATAATATTATCCTACTGCTTACTGATGGGAGAGGTTCAGGTTCGGTTCGGTTCGATGACGTCAGGAGGGCTGGGTGGGAGGGGGCGGTGAAGAAGGGGTGGAGGGCTTACTTGATATTTCTATCCGTTCGTTCTCGCCGTGAGAGAGAGAGAGAGAGGAAGGAGGGGAGGGGGCAGAAAGAGAGGGGAGAGAGAGAGAGGGAGGGAGGGAGGAAAAGAGGGAGACAGAGAAGGGGGCACACAGAGAGAGAGACAGACAGACATACAGAGAAAACGAATGAATGAACGAACGAACAAACGAAAGTTTCTTTTTCCATGGTATTGAGATAAGTACAATAACAACAAGAGAGGCAAGGCCTTTCCAAGCTTTTTTTGTATTGAGTATAATTCCAAAATGTAATGTTTAAGATGAGAAAGAGCAGTTTAAAGCAAATTAAGTCCCCTAGCATTAATTACAGAGTAATTTCCCTTTTTTTTTACTATCTGCACCAAAAGCGTTGGCAAAATAAATAAAACTTCTATGCTTAGCAAAAGAAGTTCCTGTTTGAACAAAAAAAAATGATAATAATGACTGCTCTTGTTGTTGGGTCAGAATATCAGATGAACGTGCCAAGTTTAGAGAATACAAAAAATATAAATATAACAGTAAATGCAGTTTGCATATAATTAGGCTTCTTTTTTTTTCTTTTTTTCTTTTTTTTTTTGCCCATCCCAGAGGTGCAATATTGTTTTAAACAAGATGACTGGAAAGAACTGAATTTTTCCTATTTTTATGCCTAATTTGGTGTCAACTGACAAAGTATTTGCAGCCGAGAAAATGTCAAATGTTAAATTTTGCCACGGACACACAGACACACACACACACAGACACACACACACACACACACACACACACACACACACACACACACAGACAACCGAACACCGGGTTAAAACATGGAAGTCTGGAATCTTTTCACACCAGGGCGGAGTGAGAGAAATCGGAGTGAAGTGCTTTTTAGTCCCAAGGACACAACACCTTGCAGCAATGGGGGAGGGCAGGGGAGGGCTTGAGGAAGGTCGGGGGTCGGGGGGGGGCTCGAACCCTGGATCGTTTACACAACACAGCTACATTCCTTATTTATCACGCGCGCATATGTGCACACAAAGAGCATCGAACAGTACTGTGAGAAATTGCGAGACGAAATCAGGTGTCATCACACTGGTGTCCACTGTGTGTTGCCAAAGTGCTCAGGTGGGACGGACGGGCGTCCTGTTGTTGTTGTTGTTTGGTATTTGTTCTTTCTTTCCTCTTAGTTTTAATTAACATGTGTGTGTGGGTGTGTGTGTGTGTGTGTGTGTGTGTGTGAAGATTCTCTTTCTTTCTCTGTCTTTCTCTCTCGCTCTGTCGCCCTGTCTCTGCCTGTCTCTCTTTCTCTCATTTCGTTCATCGGACTCCCTTTCTCTCCTCCTCCCCCATAACCCCACCACCACCACCAACTACCACCCCACCCCCCCCCACCACCCCGCTAACCGTACTCCCCCTTCCCCATCTCTCCCCCCACCTCCACCCATTCACCCATATACCCCTCTCTACCCCCCCGAGCACTCTCTCTCCCCCACTCCCCCGTCCCCCAACCCCCAGGAACAAAAAGATGTCCAATTAGGACCCGACTTCCGCACGACTGGTCCACCACCACCCTCTCACCCCCACCACGCCACCTCACATCACACTCCCCATCCACAACCCCCCCCCCCCCCACACACACACACACACACACCTCCACCCCCATCCCCCCCTCATCCCCCACCCACTCCCCGCCACACACACACACACACACACACACACACACACATATTCACCCTGTACTCCGCTAAAACTCTAAATGCCTCGGAGAGCCAAGTTCAAGACGGAAGAAGAAGGAGAAGCGGCGGAAAAAAAAAAAAAAAAAAAAAACGAGAGAAGAAGAAGAAGGAGACAAGAGACATCATCAGAAGACCCGACCGACACACAACAGAGACGTCTGTCTTGTCCGTGTACAGACAGTGTAGTGGTGTGGCGGCGAGCGGAGTAGCCCAGTGGCTACTTCCGATAGCATCTCGCTCACTTCGTCACGCACACCACTACCGTCACCATGGATGATGTCACGTCGACTTGGACAGGGACTGGAGGGGGGGGGGGGCAGATGGAGGGTTGATACGACAGAAAGAGGTGGTGGGTTGGGAGGCGGAAGGGGGGAAGAGGGGGGGGGGGGGGGAGGCGGTTCTAGAGTCATGTCACAGTTTGATAGCATCGGGAACGGCGCGGGGGACGCTCCAGTATTTGATCTCCTTTGTCAGGCTCGTTTTTTTTTTTTACAGGACAGACTGCTGAACTCCATCCAGTTGCGTGTGACGCTCTCTGCGGGCGTATAATGTATTAGGTCTCCAGTATCACTAGCCTATACCTCTCTTTCCCCCTCCCCTCCATCCTTAACTCTCTCTCCATACGAACGGCGAAAGAGACGACGTTAACAGCGTTTCACCCCAATTATCACCAACAAAATATTGCAAGCGGAAGGCTCTTATACTGAACAGGTGAATGTTGACAAAGAATACCACAATTCTGACAACGGAAGCTAAAGGTTGGGTCATTGAGACACCCACTGGACATCCGAGGGGTCTGTGTAGAGGAGAAGAGAGGACTGGCCGTACTGAGTGAGTTAAAGCTCTCTCGATAACAAGCTTTCGTGAATTTTGTGTCAGTCTGAAATGGCGAAACCAGTACTGAAATGAAAGCAAAAACATTCTAATGAAAGAAAAAGATAGAAGCAGGTGCGTTTGTGAGAGAAACAGCAAAGGGAAGGAGAGGGGAGGCGGGGGGGGGGAGCGGGGGGGGTAGGAAGTTCGGGGGAAGGTGGTGGTAGTGAGGTGTCCACAATTTATTATGGCCAAAGCTCTCCACGCCATCTTGTCAGGTTTTCGCTCTGTCTCGTCTAACGCTTTTTTTGGCTTTTGAGCGTGTTCATTTGGCCTTATTTTGTTGTATCGGCTTGCCTGTATATTTTTCTTACATTCTGTGTACTCGTTTCGACTCGGCCCCCTCGATTCGTTCGTATTTTTCTACCTCTGAGTCGATATAGTTGTTGGCGTGATAGACTGACTACACAATACGAATAGGATCGTTGTAGGGGGGTGTATTATACCCTTTTTCAGTCCAGCCGTCAATATGTTGTTGTTAGTAACGAGTTGTTGTCTTTTTTTTGTGCGCATAGAGTTGACTTCATCAAGATTTTGCGCCTTATAAATGTTATAATTAGTAGTAGTATTTTTATGTGTGTTTCTTTTTTGTTGGTGTTTTTTTTTATACTTATTTCTTTTTATTTTTTTCTCAAGGCCTGACTAAGCGCGTTGGGTTACGCTGCTGGTCAGGCATCTGCTTGGCAGATGTGGTATAGCGTATATGGATTTGACCGAACGCAGTGACGCCTCCTTGAGCTACTGATACTGATAGTAACGAGTTTTATCAAGCACCATCGTCGACGTCGTCAGTTTTGCTGCTGTCGTTGTCGTTTAGGGAAAAAAAAAACAGATTAGAACGGTGGTTGTCAGATAATACATGTGATGATTATGTTAGTACTGGTCATGATGAAGCTGATGATGATGATGATGGTATTGAGGAGGAAGAGAATTGTACTGCCGAGGACGTTTTTGTTTTGTTTTGTTTTTTGGGGTTTTTTCTCTTCTTCTTCTTCTTCCTTTATACAACCAACATCATTATATTGATGATTCTGTTGTAGTTTGTGGAGGTTGCTAAGGATTGCGCTGTTGTGAGGATTGGAAAAAAAAAAAAATTTTGCGACCTGGCCAGCCAGTGTACGTTCAGCGTGCACTGACATGATGCCAAGCCTCTGCATCAGCTGTGAGCGGGGGGTGGGGGTGGGGTGATTTTGGGGTGTATGGGTGGTTAGGAGGGTGAGCGAGAGGATGGGGGGTGGGGGGGATTCACTTTTAGAGATGAGAGGCCAGTCTGGACTTGAAGCAGTCCTGTGACTCGGCTGTCACAACTTCCTGAGGCAGCTTGTTCCATTTCTGGTATGGTCCTCGGGAGGAAGAATGCCAATCTGCCTGTACAGTGTTGTGCAGGAGGGAATGTCGTAGCTCACAGGCTGTTGTTCGTTCTACAGCTCAGCCTGCTGTTAGATGGCTTGGGCAGGTACTTGGAGTTGATGGAGATGATACCATGGTGGAATTTGTAGAACATCTGTTTGGTGAGGAGCTCGTCATTCGTCATTGTTGTTTTTTTTTGCTGTTGTTTGGTTGGTTTTGGGGTTGTTGTTGTTGATGTTGTTGTTGTTTGTTGTTAATTTGCTGAAACTTAAGCACAGAAGATAAATCACTACCACACACACACACACACACACACACACACAAAAACCATGCAAACAAACAAAGCGTCAACACTTAAGAAAGTTGACGGAGCGTTTTATTATAAACCAGACCCCACCGAAACGCAAGAAAATATAGACGGGTAGATTTAATTATGTCCGGTGAAACGTTGCCAGCCAAGCTAGTAGTAGCGTGCCAACCCGAAACCACCACTCCCACCACCACCACCACCACCACCATCACCACCAGCTCCAGATCAACCCAACTTCCTACCACCACCCTTCAGCTCCCCCACATCCAATCCTCTTCCCTCTCTTACACCACGTCGTCGCCCACACACCTGCTGAGAGCAGCCACCCGTATCGAGATGGAGAAGACCGCCCAACTCCTCACGCCCACACACCCACCCTTTTTCCCCACCTATCTAACCCTCGCCCTCTCCCCCCTGCTACTCCTGCCTTCTGTTGTCTGTCAGTGACTGTTCTTCCTCCTCACGCACCACCTCCCCTCTCTCTCTCTCTCTCTCTCTCTTTCCACCCTCATCCCCCTACCCTAGGAGTCGGTTCCCCTTTCATCCTGCCCCCCCCTCCCCTTCCCCCCAACACGCACACGCACACACACGCGCGCTCGCTCGCGCGCGCGCATGCACGCACACACACATATACACGCACGCACACACACACACGCATATAATTATGCACGTAGGTACGCACGCATGTACGCGCATACGCACCCACACACACACATACAAACACAAACACACACACACACACATACACACACACACACACACACGCACGCACGCACGCACATACACATATCCCTCTCTCTCTCTCTCTCTCTCTCTCTACACGCATACACACAGATAACATACACACACACTCTCTCTTTCTCTCTCTTTCTCCCTCTCTCTCTCTCTCTCTGCATGCATACACTCAGATATCGTACTCTCTCTCTCTCTCTCTCTCTCTCTCTCTCTCTCTCCCTCCCTCTCTCCCTATCGTTACCATCAGGAGAAGGTACCCCCTCCTCCCCTTCCCCCCCTGCCCCCCACCCCCCCACCCCCCACCCCCTCCCACCCCCAGACAAGGGGGTTTTGCCTTGTGGGATATCGAATCCAGATCCATCCATCATTTGTGCGGAGGGGTCCAGCCATTGTTGTCGAGGGGAGTTTGGAGGGTGGGTGAGTGGATGAAGGTGGCAGTGGTGGAGGTGGTTTGCGGAGTTGGGAGGGGGGGGGATGGGGGGTGAGGAGAGTGTAAGTGGTAGGGGGTATGGGTGATGGGTAGGGTAGGGTGGAGGGGGGGGGCGGATAGGGGGTGTGGGGGGGGGGGGGGGCGGCAGAGATTTCGGGTGGGTAAAGAGATTCGGGAATTGGAGAGGAAACAAAGTGATGAGGGATGGGGTGGGGGGGGGGGGCTTGAATAGAGAGGAGTGGTGGGGGGGGGGCTTTTTCTTTTTCCCGTCGAGAGCTGGGACTTCCGTGGACTTTTTTTTTTTTTTTTTTTTTTTTTTTTTTTTTTTTTTTTGATAACGTTGAAAGTGAAAGTGTTGTCTCTCTGTTTTATTTGCCTGTTGTCTTTCTTTCGGTCGACTCTGATTGTTGTTGTTTGTCTGTGTGAAAAACATACATGGTTAGAGAAACAAACACGCTCGCACATACAAACTCACGTGCGCGCGCGCAGGCGTGCGCGCGCACACACACACACACACACACACACACACACACACACACACACACACACACACACACACACAAACCGTACGCACACTCCTTTTCTCCAACACACTCACGAACGCACGCGTATTCCATGTTTCCCAAAGTTTCAAATTCTATTTTTTCACTCTTTTCTCTTCCTTCTTCTTTTCTCTTCTCATTTTTTCTTCTTTTCTCTCTCTCTCTCTCTCTCTCTCTCTCTCTCTCTCTCTTGCAAGTTTCCATTTTAAATCTGTTTTGCAGTTCATGTTGACATTGGCTTTAAAGAAATTCCAATAGGGAAACTCTCTGTGTGTTTTGAAGTCTTCACCTGCGTGTTGTTGCGACTGTTTGAAAAGGACAGCAAGCAAATGTGTGTGTGTGTGTGTGTGTGTGTGTGTTGTATGTTTGTTTGTCTGTCAGACAGTATTCATCGATTGAAAATGTAGCTGTGACTTCTTCTTCTTCTTCTTTTTTTTAATGATGATGATAAGGATATACACAATAAACAAAAGATTTGTATTTGTATTTCTTTTCATCACAACAGATTTCTCTGTGTGAAATTCGGGCTGCTCTCCCCAGGGAGAGCGCGTCGCTATACTACAGCGCCACCCTTTTTTTTTTTTTTTGTATTTTTTTCCCGCGTGCAGTTTTATTTGTTTTTCCTATCGAAGTGGATTTTTCTACAGAATTTTGCCCAGGAACAACCTTTTTGTTGCCGTGTGTTCTTTTACGTGCGCTAAGTGCATGCTGCACACGGGACCTCGGTTTATCGTCTCGTCCGAATGACTAGCGTCCAGACCACCACTCAAGGTCTAGTGGAGGGGGAGAAAATATCGGCGGCTGAGCCGTGATTCGAACCAGCGCGCTCAGATTCTCTCTCGCTTCCTAGGCGGACGCGTTACCTCTAGGCCATCACTCCTCTAAGATAGCTTGATCGTTTATCCCATCCTCACAATTTTCTCCATATATTGACCACAGCCGCTTTCCATAACTCAACAACTGTCATGGTTTTTTTTTGGTTTTTTTTACCCGCCCTTTTTTTTTTCTCGGAAGACTGTTGAATCTTTTCTCCTCTGAAGTGTCTGTTTCGTGTTATTGCTATCGTTATTTGTGTGTGTTTATTCGTTCGTCCATTTTTCTAATGCAGAACAGTATTCGTTACAATAAAGGATTCTGTTGGATTGTTTGTTTGTTTGTTTGTTTCTCCATCCAGCTGACGCAGAACAGGTATTGACCATAATACAGGATGCTGATTCTTCCCTGACACAGTTTCACTTTCAGTTTCTCAAAGAGGCGGGACTTCGTTCGAACAAATCCATATATATATATATATATATATATATATATATATATATATATATATATATATATATATATATATATAATCGCTACACCACATCTGCTAAGCAGATGCCTGACCAGCAGCATAACCCAACGCGCTTAGTCAGGTCTTGAGTGCATGCATTTTTTTTTTTTTTTAATATATTTGTGTACCTGTCCGTGTGGATTTCTTCTATAGAATTTTTGCCAGAGGACAACGCTCTCGTTGCCATGGGTTCTTTTTCAGTGCGCCAAGTGCGTGCTGCACACGGGACCTCGGTTTTTTCGTCTCACCCGAAAGACTAAACGCTCAGTTCGATTTTTCAGTCAAACTTGGGAGAAAGGGCAAGAGCGGGATTGGAACTCAGACCCTCAGGGACTCTAGACGAGCGTCTTAACCACTCTGCCACCTTCCTCCCTGGAGTGTAGCCCTGGAACGACCCTTTGCGGTCGGCTGGGCTCTATAACAACACGCAGCATGATTCGATAACCCCTGATACAGATTGATATGTGGGGGTCTTTTCGCCGCGTGTGATAACTGTGGGGCTTTTCTGCATTCACTTCGCTAAGAAGACAAAATCTCTTCATTTCCCAAAGATGCACTCGAGATCCCAAATGACATCAAGCTTCCCGAAGTGACGTTGAGCAGGCCTGGGGGGTTGGGGTGGGGTGGGGTGGGGTGGGGTGAGGGGACGGGCGATATTTCAGTTAAGAAGCTTTCACGTTTAATCTACGGTTTCAGATCTTACCGTGTCAGCTGTTGTTGTGGTGATGACGATGATTTTCACGGAAGGTTTCCATCCTTCTGGTGTCAACTTTGTTTCTTTCTTCTTTTTTTTTCTTCGTTTTTTTTTTTCTTTCTTTCTTTTTTTTTCCTTTTTTTTTTAAGAGAGAGAGAGAGAGAAAGAAAGAGAGAGAAA
>NC_134878.1:62298761-62306261 GCF_041734735.1 Babylonia areolata | reverse complement strand
GGGGGGGGGGGGAATTGTTGGGGGGTGGTGGTGAGGGAGGGGGGAGGGTATGTTGTCATTATGCTGTGATTAGGAAAGGTAGGGAGGGGGGGGGAGGGAGGGATGGAGGGGAGGGGATGAGAAATAATTTCATGTGATCGGGGTAATGAGTTGGGTAAGTGTGCATGTTTTATCGACCCCACAGCCTAGGGTGGAGTGAAAGGCACTAAGAGACAGAGATGGACAGAAGGACAAGAGAGACGACTGATATATATATATATATACAACTAAGTTGAATGTTTTCAACATGCATCAACATATCATCAAGGCAAAAAGCCGTCTCACTCCGAGGGACCTGCTTGTTTGGCCCAAAATTTACTGTCAATCACCTTAAAAAACAAAGTAACACAACAGAGACACACAGCAACAACAAACTTCAAAAAGAAAGTATTCGAATAGAGGCAAAAATATTTGCAGTGTTGTCCTGTTAATTCTGAGCCTGTGAAGGTCGCGTTTGCCTTCGAAACGATGGGTGAAAATAGTCCTTTCTGTGTGTGTGTGTGTGTGTGTGTGTGTGCGTGGGTTGTGTTGTGTTGCGGTGTGTGTGCGTGTATGTGTGTGTGTGTGTATGTGTGTGTGTGTGTGCGTTGTGTGTGTGTGTGTGTGTTGTGTGTGTGTGTGTGTTTTGTGTGTGTGCGTTGTGTGTGTGTGTGTGTGTTTTGTGTGTGTGTGTGTGTGTTTTGTGTCTGTGTGTGTGCGTGCGGTTTGTGTGTGTGTGTGTGTGTGTGCGTTGTGTGTGCGTGTGTTTGTTGTTGTTGTTTTTTGTGTGTGTGTGCGTTGTGTGTGTGTGTGTGTGCGGTGTGTGTGTGTGTGTGTGTGTGTGCGGTGTGTGTGTGTGTGTGCGGTGTGTGTGTGTGTGTGCGTGTTGTGTGTGTGTGTGTGTGTGTGTGTGTGTGTGTGTGTGTGTGTGCAGTTGTGTGTGTGTTGTGTGTGTGTGTGTGCGTGCGTGCGTTGTGTGTGTGTGTGTTTTGTGTGTGTGCGTTGTGTGTGTGCGTGTGTTTGTTGTTTTTTGTGTGTGTGTGTGTGAGTGCGCTGTGTGTGTGTGTGTGTGTGTGTGAGTGCGCTGTGTGTGTGTGTGTGTGTGTGTGGTGTGTGTGTGTTGTGTGTGTGTGATGGAATGATCAAGTGAGCGGAAGTCCCCATAGTTCGCTGGTTCAGGCAGTTCCGGTTCGTGTCTATTTTCAGAGGATCATGTTTTTTGCTTGGTTTTCAAATGGGTTCAGTTTGATCGATAAACATGTGTGTGTGTGTGTGACTGTCTGTGTCCGTGTGTCTTTGTCTGTGTGTTTGTGAGAGAGAGAGAGAGAGAGAGAGAGAGAGAGGGGCGGGAAGGTGTGGGAACTAGTGTTCGGTAGACAGACAGACAGACAGACAGACAGAAAGACTGAGGGTTGGAAAGGACAGAGCACACATGCACACACAAGTAATCGCACGTACAGACGCATACACACACACGCACACATGTGTACGCTCGCAAGTCGCTCATCCCCCCCCCACCCCCACACCTCCCCACCTCCCCACCCACGCCGCTCACCTCACACACACACACACACACACACACACACACACACACACCCCACACCATCCAGAGCGTGAAAGAGTCAATAAAATCCTGTTCATTGATGGGGGAGTTGTTGATTATAAGAGATGGACGACAATGATAACTTCTCCTAACAATATAATTACGATTAAAATATATAGGATGTATATAATTACATTGAAAGTTATATATATATCTTTTTTTATGACTTTTCTTTACTTATTGATAAATAAAACACGGCCGGCTGTAGTGTCAGAAATAAATTAGGAATGACGGGAATTAATTGTTCGTTTAGTTAATTTCGTTATATATCATTTGACATGCTGAGCCTAGTTCTTCCCTTATCTCATCAGTTCAATTTCAATTCACTTGAAAATGAATCATTCATTCCACGCGGGACATTTTACACAATGACCAAAAACAAAAAAACAGACCTGACAGGCTGGTATAAAGGGCTTCAGCTTTCTCGCTAACAAAAATGGTCTTTTTGGACCATCTGCGTAAAATTGGAGAGAAAAAAAAATCAGATTTAACCCAGTGCGCTTGAACTACACAGATAACATTCGAATAATTACTTCTCAAGAGAGAATCTGCGTTTGTTCCAAAGATGGCAATTTCACCTCCAGCATCGCAGCATCCATTTGCTGTACCAGGGGATCTTCTTCTTCTCCTCCTCCTCCTCCTCCTTCTCGTCCTCCTCCTCCTCCTCCTCCTTCTTCTTCTTCTTCTTCTTCTCCTCCTGATCATCATCACCATCCTCCTTCTCCTCCTCCTCCTCCTTCTTCTGCTCCTCCTCCTTTTTCTTCCTCTTCCTCCTTCTTCTTCCTCCTCCTCCTCCTCTTCTTCTTCTCCTCTTCCTCCTCCTCCTCGTCATCCTTCTTCTGCTCCTCATCCTTTTTCTTCCTCTTCCTCCTTCTGCTTCTTCATCCTCCTCCTCCTCCTTCTCCTCCTCTTCTTCTCCTCCTCCTCCCCCTCCTTCTTCTTCTTTTTCCTCTATGTCTTCGTCGTCTTCTTCTTCTTCTTCCTCCTCTTCTTCCTCCTTCACAATTCCCCTCTTGATCCCTTACTTCTCATCACTGACCTCCCCCCCCCCTCCCCGCCCCCCACCCCCGTCTCCTTCATAATCATCTCATATTACAATTGCGTCATTGACAGATCAGATAATTATTAGCTGTCCTCGTCGTTGTGTGTGTGTGTGGTGCGACAAAGACCCCGGAATAGAATGAATCACACTGACGACAAGAAAGCGCCAACGAGCATCATTACTGAAATCTGATGAATGAATTCATGGAGGAAGTGAATGCTACCTCCTAGTGAGGCCTTGACCGTCCAAAAACCAAGCACTGACTGCCTGCCTCCCTCCGGAAACCCACGAACGGATCTCGCGGACAACCAACCACACACGCGAGAGAGCTAGAGTCGCCGAGTAAGGGGGAAAACTGAACGGCGGCAGTATGCAAATGAGGTACAGGGGGGTTCGGGTGGCCCCAGACCAATGACATGTTGACGTTTTGGGAAATGATTGTTCGCAGGAAGCTTCACCCCCCCTGTCCCAACTCCTCCTCCCCCCCCCCCCCCCCCCCACTTCCTTTCCCCCTTCCCCCCCCCCCCCCCCCCCACACACACACACACTCCATCCCCACCTCCAACCCCACATACCCCCCTACCCCCTATCGGGTGGCCTATAACGTCTGCTCGCCTGACAGCAACGAGGCGCATGCGCGCGCAACAGCTCCCCTCCCTCCCCCCTCCCTCACCCCCCCCCCACCCCCCCATCCCTCTCCCTCCCTCCAGTCAGATCGTTTGCCTTTTTGTCATGCAAAGGTGGTAACGTGACCCTCTTCCCCCCTCCCCCCCCCCCACCCCCTCCCTCTCCTCAATGTCTTACCCCGGACGAAGTTTGATTTATTTCAATCCGTTTGTCGTTTATTAAAGGGTAGGGAAAATTTCCCCTTTTACAGTCTCATGGGTGGGGTGGGGTGGGGGGGAATAATTATGGGATAGAGTGATTCATATCCCCCAAAAAACCTGTCTGCATAATACGTATACGTGTGTGTGTGTGTGTGTGTGTGTGTGTTCTGTGTGTCTAGTGTACAAAGTGATTGTTCTTTTTCTTCTTCTTTTTTTTTTCCTTTTTTTTTTGTGTGTTTTGTGTTTTGCCTATGAAATGATTTATGAGCCAGGATTTTGAGTCTTAAAGTCGTGCAGATACAGATCGGCTCTACCTGTGAAAAGGTTAGTTGTCCGTGTGTGGTGGAGTGAAGGAGGATCGGGGGGGTGGGTGGGGGGGGTGGGGGTGGGGGGGGGGGTGAGTGGTGGTCTTTAAACGTGTCGTTGTCTGCATCGTGGGAGAGGATATTCTTCCTTTTTTTTTTTTTTTCTTTTTTTTTTAAAGTATAGTCTGTAGTATTTATCACGTTCTGTGCCATTTAAGAGCGCGCTCGCACATACACACACACACACACATATACACACACGCGCACACATGCACGCACGCACGCACACATGCACAAAGAGAGAGAGAGGGAGATAGAGAAAACACATACACACACACACACACACACACACACACACACACACACACACACACACACACACACACACACACACACACACACGTGCATAGACACACATAGCCAGACAGACAGACAGCGGAAAGAATGATCAGCCAAAGACTCATAGAGACAGACAGAGACAGAGAGAGAGGGAGACAGACAGAGACAGACAGACAGACAGAGAGAGGGAGACAGACAGAGACAGACAGACAGACAGAGACAGACAGACAGAGAGAGGGAGACAGACAGACAGAGACAGACAGAGACAGAGAGAGAGGGAGACAGACAGAGACAGACAGACAGACAGACAGAGACAGACGGACAGCGGAAAGAATGATCAGCCAAAGACTCATAGAGACAGACAGAGACAGAGAGAGAGGGAGACAGACAGAGACAGACAGACAGACAGACAGAGACAGACAGACAGACAGAGACAGACAGACAGAGAGAGGGAGACAGACAGAGACAGACAGAGACAGAGAGAGGGAGACAGACAGAGACAGACAGACAGACAGACAGACGGACGGACAGCGGAAAGAATGATCAGCCAAAGACTCATAGAGAGAGACAAACACAGACACAGACAGGCACAGACAGACAGACAAACAAAGAGGAAGACTGCGACACAGAGAGAGAGAGAGAAAGACAGACAGAGATGTGATAAAAACACCCAGAAAAGACAGATGGGTGGAGAAGGAAGACAGAGAGAGAGAGAGAGAGAGGCAAAGGCGGGGTGGTGGAGGGTGTGGATTAGGGAGGAGACAGAAGAGGCGAGGCCACACGAGATAGAAACCGACCAGCCACAGACACGCACGTTGAGAAAAGAGAGATACAGACATACAGAGAGACAGGCAAACAGACAGACAGACAAACAGACAGGAACATGGATGTAAAAGAGACGAAATAACTAGACAGACAGACAGACAGACAGACAGAGCAAAGGTAGATTTTTTTTTTTATGCGCAAATCCATAAAGATTTACAGCCTGAGATATCGCTGCAGGTCTAAATGAATCCACGCAAGTTTTTTGGCACCCTTTTTTTTTTTTTTTTTTTTTTTTTTTTTCCTGTGTGCAATAATCGCGCACGTGCACATTTTGTGCACATGCTGTTTCCCAAAAGCATATGCACGTGGGTTGTTGTGGTTTATATATATATATATATATATATATATATATATATATATATATAGTGTGTGTGTGTGTGTGTGTGTGTATGTGTGTGTGTGTGTGTGTGTGTCTTTCCTTTTTTTTTCTGCAGGTGTTTATCTCAATATCTGACACACACGTCTCGAATTACCCCTTCAGCCAATTCAGTTTTAGGAGAGGGGGGGCCGGGGGGTGGGGCCGGGCGGGGGGGGGGGGGGGGGGGGGGGTGGGGGTGGGGGCTGGAAAGCGATAACTATATAAATGATACAGCAGTTTAGACAAACCTCGAATTTCCTTTTCAAGAACTCGTGTAGGAAAAAAAAAAAAAAAAAAAAAGCAGCAGCTTCAAGGTTGAGGTTTTGATGTTCATGTTTACTTCGTTCGGCGGTTAGAATTTTAAATGGTTGGGGAAATTTCCCGGGTTCTTTTGAAAGTGTTGTTTTCGGCTGGTGGTGGTTTGTTGGTTTGTTTGTTGTTGTTTTTTTCCTAATAGGGTTATTGTTTGGCTAATCTACTACTGTGTTCCTCCCAAGTATATTTATTTTCTCTCAAAAATCATATCGATGATATTAGTTTTGCGCCCTCTAAAATATGCTTTGGGGGTTGTCGTAAATCACCACAGGTGTGCGCGTATATCGCGCGCGCGCACACTCGTGCGTACACACACACGCGCGCGCGCGCTCACACACACACACACACACACACACACACACACATACACATCACACACGTATACACGCGCAAACCACACAGAGACAGACACAGACACACCCACAACCCCCACGCCCCCCCCCCCCCCCCCCCCCCACACACACACACACACACACACGCACGCACGCACGCACGCACGCGCGCGCTCACAGAGAGAGAGGGGGAGGTAAAAAGTATGTATATATCTTTCCATCCATGCTGACAAATAAAACAACAACAGTTTTACGAGTCACCCCCTCTCCCACCCCCCACCCCCCAACACACTCCCCCTCCCCCACAGAGAGAGAGAGAGAGAGGGGAGGGGGGTAAAAAGTATGTATATATCTTTCCATCCATTATGACAAATGAAACACCAACAGTTTTACAAGTCATCTCTCCCCCCCCCCCTCCCACATACACAATCCCCCCTTCTCCCCCCCCCAACCTCTCCCAACACACACACACACACACACACACACACACACACACACCTCCCCGCCCCTCAAATTCTTCCGACTCCTCTGCAAAGCATACGCACCGACAGAAGCCATGAATACATCAAAACCATCCCCCCCCCCCTTTTTTTTTCTGCGTCGTGGATAACAGAAACCTGGACTAATCGCTTGTGGGACCGTAATCATAGCTGGTGTGGGCTGATGAACGAGGAAATAACGACTGATACTTGCGCAGGTAAAATCTCTTAGACATCGTCGACATTGATAAGCGTCAAGTTGTTGTTTCCAATAGCCTGTGTGTGTGTCCTCTAGAACATCCCCCCCCCCCCCCCCCACCCCACCCCCACTCCTCCCCCCGCCCCCTCAACCGGTTTAATAAAACGTGCGTGTGATTTCCATTTAACATCATCGTGTCATGAAAGATTTCGTTAAAATATGCTGAACTTTAAAGTAGGCATTTTTCGTGTGTTGTTTGGGACTTGAAAATACAGTTTGAGAGCTGCTTTGCTTGTTTGTTGGTTTTTGTCGTTTTGTTTTGATTTGTTGTGTTTTTTTTCGTTTAGTTTTTCTTCTCTTTTTTCTTTTTCTACTTTGTCTTTTTATTCACATTTATTGTTGTTTGTTGTCTTGTTTTTTGTTGTTGGATAGTTCGTGTTGTAGCAGTAGAGCTGAGATTGTATGACGATATTTATATTTTGCTAGCGCTCTAACGGTGAAGTTGCTGAGGGCATTGTTGCGTTGCGTTCGTGATGTTGTTTTATTTTCATTCATATCGATTGATTGTCTTGTTATCTCTTCATTTGTGCAATCATCAACCATCTGCCTGAAGATCTAGTCATCAGCCCCATCCACATGTCATATGCGGCTTCTGTTCAAACGTGTGTGTGTGTATGTGTGTGTGTGCGTGTGTGTGTGTGTATGTGGTGTGTGCAGTGCGTGCATGTGTGTGTGTGTGTGCACAAGTTTTTATTTTGATATGAACTTGTATGTATCCTATTTTCTACTGTATCTGTGTTTGTGTATGGTTTTCGATTTATGTTCGTACCTTGTTATGTACTATCCACCCCCCCCCCC
>NC_134878.1:62273761-62296261 GCF_041734735.1 Babylonia areolata | reverse complement strand
TAGAGAATACTACTGTGAAGACTAGCTGCTACCTTCAGAAACCCCGTCGTCCGGTTTAAAGCAAGGAGGGAAACTGCAATACGGAAGTGTCATTAAACTTTTACCCTTCAGTCTTATAACATGATGAAAGTGTCAGCGGACTTTCCGTTATAATTTCCAGCTTTAATTTCCGATCAGCGTCCAACTTTTCTTTTTTTTCTAGACTTAACTCTTTCTTGGAAGTTCAGTAGTCACCAACTTAAGTTTTATTATTACTGTAAGAGAGAGTCACTGGAACTTCAGTCGTAAGTAACTTTTTTTTTTTTTTTTTTTTTCCATAATGACTATTGATAAGTGTCTGAAATGTGATGTCCTAGGGGAGTGTCGGTGTATGCGTAGGTGTCGCGGTATGTGTGTGTGTGTGTGTGTGTGTGTGTGTGTGTGTGTAGGGGGGGGGGGGTTCTTGTTCTTGCTATGTATTGTCCAAGCTTTCTTTTTCTACCTTTTTTTTTTTTTTTACACGTCACTCTGCATTATTTTCTGTACTGAAATACCCTCTGCCCGCTACTCCACCCCCACATAATTCATAGGCATACGCATAGATAGATAAACAGATATAGATAGATAGATATGTACTTACCTACGTGACTATATGACTTGGTCAGCAACTAGTTGTAAGAATACAGACTCTATCAAATGATGTTAAAAAGAAAAAAGAAAAAAAAAGAGAGAAAACAAATTCTGGTGATACGCCCCATAACGCTTTATTGGCATTGCTTGGATTTGTTTGTTTGTTTGTTATTTTACGTGCGCTACGTTCATGTTGCACGTGAGACATCGGTTCGTTGGAAAGATCAAGCCAAGAGAGACAGAGACACAGAGAGAGAGAGAGAGAGAGATGGACATCATTGCAGAGCCGGAGAAAGGTTGCACGGCTCGCCATGCTCCATAAGATCAGACATGACTTAGTCAGTACATGTGGAGTTTGGAAAGGCCCTGTCTGACGGAAAATCAAAATCTCAAGAGCTGCAAACCTCACGTGACAGAAGATTGCACTCCCACCAGCTAGACCGCCTCCAGTGTGTACGAGACTATCGACTAAACTCATTCCTGCCACGTACCATCCAGGAGAGGAACAACAGCTTGACAGAGGCTGCTGTGACATCAGAGACTCTTGACCTATTCAGGTTCAGAGCTAGCAGCCTCCTGCAGTAAAGATTTTTTTTTTTTTTTTTTGCGTCACCCCCCCCCCCCCCCCCCCCCCCCAACCCCCCCAGAATAATCAACCTGATGATTGTGGACACTCGACGGATGAAGATGAAGATGGAGAACCACCAGCCACTTGAGGTCCAGTGGGAGGAATGACAGCAGGTAGGTGGCAGAGAGGAGAGAAAAAAAAAATAACAGTCCGTACACGGACGGGACAAGAACCCATGGACACTTCGTCGTTTTTTTCCACTCGGCCACCGTTCCCCCAACAGCTAGGGACCAACTAGGACCGTTCCACCAACAGCTAGGGACCAACTAGGACCGTTCCCCCAACAACTAGGGACCAACTAGGACCGTTCTCCCAACAACTAGGGACCAACTAGGACCGTTCTCCCAACAACTAGGGACCAACTAGGACCAATCCCCCAACAACTAGGGACCAACTAGGACCGTTCTCCCAACAACTAGGGACCAACTAGGACCGTTCACCCAACAACTAGGGACTAGGCCTGAGCCAGTTGCGTTGCTCGGACGGAAGAGCTTAGTATGGATGGTCGTAACCCGCTATTAACTGTGTGTGGTATGGAACTGACCAATGGTAGTCGTTCGGTCAACGTAGGCATTTAGTCACGTGTAACTGTCAAAACGTTAGAACCAAGTAATGCAACTGGCACCTGGAGCATATATATATATATATATAGAGAGAGAGAGAGAGGATGGGGCCAGGAGAGGGAGTGGGGGAGGGGTTTGGGGGTGGGGGGGCGGACGGAGGGGGGATGGTGAAGCAGGTGTGGCCACGTCAGACGTTGAGGATGTGAAGTTTCACTGTGGTGGTGGTGGTGTTTTTTTTAAACGCCTGCTGAAGCTCGCGTTTAAAACAGGTCAGATGCGCGTGCCGGCGGCAAAGCGCCGTAACTCGCAACACATGACAGCCGCTGATTTGTCTCCCTTCCTTTAGCCAGAACTCTGTTGCTAAAGTGTTTGTTTGAGGGTTTGGGTTTTGTTTGTTTGTACATTTTAGATTGATTTAGTTTGTTTTGTAGGTTTTCAGAATCACTTTCGTCACATCATACAATGATATGACAGTCTTTTTTTCTTTCTTCTTCATCTCTTTTTCTTTTTCTTCTTCTTTTTTTTGTTTTTGTTTTGTAGTACTTTGATTTTGAATCTTGAATGGGGCGTTTACACTGCACAAAACTGAAACGAAATGGAAGTTCGATCTGTTCACACTGCTAAGAAAACATCTCGTTATCCCACGATTTCTTTCGCTTTGGGAGAAATCGTAGGTAGCGAGGGTGTGGGGGGGGGGGGGGGGGGGGGGTCAGGCTATGACAAAGGAATTATATATATATATATATATAAAAGGAAGGGGTCCGAAGTGCATTGACGCCTCCTTGAGAAACTGAAACTGAAACTCTGTTTGGTTAATTAAATTCGGGATTGTTTGTCCGTTGCCCAGTCATTTGGGTAGACAGATAGATTAAAATGTGAGAAAGCGCCCACACGATTTCTCGCAGTCGAGAGAGAACGCGGGGAGGGGAACTGACGACCACAATTTCTCGCAAACCCACGAGAACTATCGTGGGATTGCGAGAAATCGTGGGCTAACTAACAGCCGTCATAAATTTAATTTTGAGGCCGAAGCATTGCCACGACCCCCTGTCTTGCCTTGCCCTCAGAAACGACCCGTTGACCATGGCCATCACGCCTCGCCAGACTGGACAGCGTGACCAGAGCGGAGAGAGAAAGAACTGACCAACCAGTGTCGGCGTTTTAATTACCCTCCCAGGGAATTTGGCCCCCTGGCATTTCTTGGCCTTTTTAATTAAGGTACAGCCGTTGGCGGTGTAAGATAAGAATGTCCTTAATTTGATCACAGTGGAAGATAGGCTTATGCGCTCGTCCGCCGCACACGCTCGCAGACCATGTACGCCTTACGTCACTGGCGTCTGTCTGTCTGTCTGTCTCTGTGGTTGTCTCTCTGCCTCTTGCCCTGTCTCTGTCTCTCCTGCACTCTTTCCTTCTCTCTCTCTCTCTCTCTCTCTCTCTCTCTCTCCCTTCCCTTCCAAGTCAGTGTCTGCTTCTCACACTGATGAGAATGTAGAAAAGTTGTACCAACTATGCACAAAGTCCAGTGCTATCGAATGTGTAGTACGATGACGTAAGTTGCGCGACAGCCAGTTGTGCATCAGTTAACGAAACGATGTTCATCACTGGCAGTCAGCGCAATGGTGTGTTTCTGTTAAAACAAATTGGCCTGTCCAGCCACACCTGACACTGTATCAATCACCACCAACCAGAGTCGGCACAACTCCACCGTCTCCAGAGACTGGTGGATGCCTGGCACCTTGAACAGGGCAGTGATTTGCTCATTGTTCGGTTTGGTTTGAACATTTTTTTTTTAATATCAAGAAACAACGTGCAATACAGCGTTCAATTAAGAAGACTTGAGCAAAAACAAGCATGAGCTGCTATCGTGCTCGTTCATATGTAACAAGCAATACACAAACGCAATGGCGAAAATACACACATTATTTGACAATGAACAGAAGGTTGAAGTGCAAGACAAAACTAAACTAAACAAGAAAAACAACAACAAAAAACACCAAAAAACAAACTACTATTACTGCAACTACCACTGACAACAACAACAACAACAATGATAATATTAATGATAATACTAATACTAGCATAGTCATCATGGCCTGGCTTCGCTAACGAAGATCTAGGAAGGGCGTTGTCCACGTCTGATGCAGGCACGCTCATGGCTGACAAGGCCAATGCGGGAAAAGCAGAGTCGGCCGCAGCGGTTGCAAGGGAAAGTCTGGTCTGGGTTCGCGGCTGCAGCGTCGTGGTTCTTCCTCCTTCTGCGTTTGTCCTCAAGGCTGGCCCTGCGGTTGTTTTCGAAGGAGGAGACAGCTTGGTGGATGGTGCGTCGCCAGGTCTCCTCGATCACGGGTATACGGCGGTACACTGGCGTTGGTCAATTGTGCACAGGCACCGAGAGAGCTTTCTTCAAAGAGTCTTTGTATCTCTTCTTGGGTGCTCCCTCGTCACGGTAGGCCAGTTGTGACAGTTCACATTACAAGCGCGCATCTTGGGCAGGCGGTGGTCCTCCATCCTGGATACACGTGCCTCGCCAAACGTAGCTGGGTCGTTTAGCAGCACTGCCTCGCATGTCTGCATAGTCTTTGCCTGCTCCAGGACTCGACATTTGTGATGTAGTCTATCCAGTGGATGCTGAGGATGGTGCGAAGGCAGCGCTGTGTGGAGAAGCGATCAAGGCAGTCGTATGTGGTGCCGGTAGGTGGACCCAGGGTTTTCGGGCCATACAAGAGGGGGGGCCCATGGAAGCTTACCAATTCAACAGGGGTGTGGTCTGTACAACAGCCTCTGTACACGCTGAGCTTTGTGTCTTCAATGATATATTAATGATAATACTAATACTAACATAGTAGCAACAATAATAACACACTGGAAAGTGAACATCACCTAAGGAGTAATGTAATGGGAGAGGGAGAGAGAGAGAGAGAGAAAGAGAGAGAGATTACAGAGTGAAATCGGGGCCATTCGTCAAAATAAATGTTCAATATAACTGCAGAGAATATTTCATTGTGAATCTTTTAAGACTTGAATCTTTAAGGAGACGGGCGCAATAGCCGAGTGGTTAAAGCGTTGGACTGTCAATCTGAGGGTCCCGGGTTCGAATCACGGTGATGGCGCCTGGTGGGTAAAGGGTGGAGATTTTGACGATCTCCCAGGTCAACAAATGTGCAGACCTGCTAGTGCCTGAACCCCCTTCGTGTGTATATGCAAGCAGAAGATCAAATACGCACGTTAAAGATCCTGTAATCCATGTCAGCGTTCGGTGGGTTATGGAAACAAGAACATACCCAGCATGCACACCCCCGAAAACGGAGTATGGCTGCCTACATGGCGGGGTAAAAACGGTCATACACGTAAAAGCCCACTCGTGTGCATACGAGTGAACGTGGGAGTTGCAGCCCACGAACGCAGAAGAAGAAGAAGAAGAATCTTTAAGGAGGAAGGTGGCAGAATGGCCAAGACGCTCATCTGACCAGTACAGAGTCAGTGAGGGTGGTGTGTGTTCGAATCCCGCTCTCGCCGTTTCTCCCAAGTTTGACTGGAAAATCGAACTGAGTATCTATATAACTAGTTATTCAGACGAGACGGTCTAATAAACCGAGGTCACCGTGTGCAGCACGCACTTGGCCCCACTGGAAAGGAACCCATGGCAACGAGAGTGTTGTCCTCTGGCAAAATTATGTCGAAGAAATTCACTCAGATAGGTATGCAAATATATATATATATATATGTGTGTGTGTGTGTGTGTGTGTGTGTGTGTTTGTACGCATGCACCCAAGACCTGACTAAGCGCCCAGCAGATGTGGTGTGACATACACGGATTTGTTTTAACAGAAACACACCATTGCGCTAATTGCTTATTTATCATTATTGTTGTCTTATTTATTTATTTATTTATTATTATTATTATTACTACTACTACTACTACCTTTTTTATATTATAATTTTTTTTTTTTTTTTATGTAAGCTTATCTATTATTTATTCACCTTTTTTTTCTTTCTTTTTTTTTCTCAAGGCCTGACTAAGCGCGTTGGGTTACGCTGCTGGTCAGGCATCTGCTTGGCAGATGTGGTGTAGCGTATATGGATTTGTCCGAACGCTGTGACGCCTCCTTGAGAAACTGAACCGGAAACTCTTTGTTTTAGTTAACTGAATCGTTTATCCATTATTCACTTATGTAGGTAGATGGGTACTTTAAAATTGTCTTAGCTTCGGATTTGTAAGCTTCCGAAGAAGAAGGAGAATCGTGTTGTGTATTTTGTAGTTTTGTTTTGAGAAATCTGTCAATGTCTTAATGCAGGAGAGAAAAAAAGAAAAAAAAGGAAAAACAGTTAAACGAGACAGCATCAAAAATAGGAGGACAAAAACACTTTTTTTTTTCTTTCTTTTTTTTTTTAAGCTGGCTATTTTTAAGTTTCCGCACATCACCCCCCCACATTGCCATGAGTTACTTCCCCTTGTTGAAGTTTACTTTATGTGCGTCTCTCTCTGATAGACACGTGACAACGACGATGATGATGATGATGATTAGCAGCAGCAATAGTAGGAGCAGTAGTAGTAGTAGTAGTAGCAGAGAAGTGTAAAACAATAACCGTCCGTTCTTCATTTTCAGAACGTAAAATGTCATCGGCCTACTTTTTGATAGGATAGATTGAAAAAAGGATTTATGTTTTATAGTAAACGGAAGAGCAACAAGCACTTTTAAACAAGAGCTTTGAAATAAAAAATTAATAACTGTGCATTACTTTGGCAACGTTATATTATTTCGCTCTTTAAAATCTGGCCTTCCAACCGACCTCTTTCCAAAAAGATAAGATAAAAAGTGAAGAACAATTTTTGTTAACTCGTAAAAAAAGAAAATTGCATATGTGGCGCGGCAAAAGTAGACAAATACCCAACGCACAAACACACGCACGCACGCACGCACGCAAGCGCAAGCACACACACACAGCATTACACATGGTTTGATTAAACAAGAGTAATAAACATATAAGATTTTCTTCTTTTTTAAAAAATAAATCCAACCCAATCGCTTTGAAACATTGCAATTAATAATTAATACATAGTAATCATAGAATATAGCACCCCCAGCCGCACACACCTCCCCCCCCCTCCTCCCCGCACCCCCTTTTTTTTCCTTCCATAGTTTCTCAAATCTTCTATGGCTGTATCTTTGTCGACTTGACCTGTTTTCCCTTTGTTTCACAGCCATGCATGCATGTGAAAGATGGGAGTGAAAGCGCTTTGATTTATTTGTTTCCACACGGTATTTAGCGCTGTGTAGATATATTATTCAGTAGTAGTAGTAATAGTAATAGTAGTCCTCGATCGTGTTTACTGTTTCCAAGGTACATATAAAAATGAAATCAAACATTAACGGGTGTGCGTATGAGCACGCGCTTCCGTGGTGTGAGAAGGACGCTGTAGGTGACTGGCGGATGAATACTGTTTCCATCACATGGAATATGTCTAATGCTAACGTCCATATTCTAAATATATTTCTGTTTAATAATTACGAGGTAATAATTAATTGCAATGTTTTTAAAAGCGAATATGTGAAATGCTTTTATTTGAGAACATATGTTTATTACTCCTGTTTAATCAAGTAGTCCGCGTGTGTGGGGTGGGGGTGTGTGGGGGGGGGGGGTGCGGATGTGTGCTGATTATCTGGTTTGTGGTTTTCCGCAATTCATCTTTATTCTTATCTTATCTGTCTATTATAATCAATGTGCAGTATAGTAGGCTATGTTTTTAATTATATTCAAATAATGTTTCTTAATTCTTTCTGTTTTTACATTAAGAATACTAGTTATTACCTGCAGTGTGTGGATGTATGTATGAAACGATGTATGTGATATTTTTTACATTTGTATCTTCGTAATATTCCTAAAAGCTGTTGTTGACTTTTACAGTTATGGTCCCCATGTTGTTTACTTGTCTATGTTGTGATAATGCACCTGACCAAATTTCTCCAGTTGGAGATAATAAAGTTATTCTTATCTTATCTTATATTACCTCTCCTCAGTTTTCTGTCCGAAACCTGAACAACACTGAGAGAGTGGGAAAGGGGAAAAACTGGGTAATTGATTATTGCTTCCGTCATGATTAAAGTGACTTTGTACAGACGAATGAATGAATAAATAGATTGATAAATAGATAAATAGAGGAACGATTAATAGATTAACATGGGTATATAACTCTTCCGTCATCATCGTCTTTAAAAAAAAAAAAAATTATAATAAGAAAAAATTTGAAAATTAGAAAAAAAGACTGCGTAGGTTAGATAATAATGATAATGATGATGGTGATTATGATATTATAAGAATATTGATAATAACATGACTTGGTCACTCTTCCGTGATGATGAATAATATTTTGGACGGATATATAGGTAAAAGGATAAATAAATCAGTATAGATAAATAAAGTAAAAAGAGGAGGGAGACTTCAAAGACTGCAAGCGAGGTTTAAATGAATATTTGAATCCACTCTCATTCTGTCGTTATAGACAAGGTGGTGTGTGTGTGGGGAGGGGTGGGGGAGGGGGTAATGGGGGGGGGGGTGTATTCCAGTGAAGCTAACGCATTCACAAAGACTTTTATTTGAAAAACAAAACAAAACAAAAACAAAACAATTAAGCCTAAAAGAAAGAAAAAATAAATAAACAATGAAGAGATTCAATGGGTTCTTTTTCGAAAAAAGCAAGCAAATAACACGCTTCAAAAGTTCCTTTTTAAGAATGAATTTCTTTTCTGAAAGGAAATGAGAAGAACAGAATTTTATAGATAACAAAATATTCTTGTGTACATTCAAGGAGTTTGAAAATATAACTGCATTGTTTTAAATGAAGCATTTATAATGCGAATAGACAAAAACTGAAATACAAGAATGCGTCACTTTTTTTTTGGGGGGGGGGGGGGGAGGTGGTTGTTGTTTGTTTTTGTAAAACAATGAAAACGTTTGTGACTTCACAAAATAGAAAAGATGAATGAATACTACATTTTAAAAAAATGTTTTGATCGAAAATTTATTTAAGAAGCAGTGTAAATAATTGTTTGTACCTTTTATACAGAAAGAAAACGAATACTTATTTTCCCCTGCCGAAAAGGTTCTTCTTCAACTCCGTTTTGACAATGGTTTTCGCGTGAAAAGGCAATTTATTGACAGGAAACCAAAATTCACAACGTAATTACAACATCGTGCAATAACACACACACACACACACACACACACACACACACTCACACACACACACACACACACACACACACACACACACACACACTCACACACACACACACACACACACACACTAATAATAATAATAATTATTATTATTATTATGATGATGATAACAACAACAGCACTAATAATAATAATAATGATAATGATCAAATAAAAATAATGATGATAATAATAATAATAATAATAAAGATAATAATAATAATAATATTAATAATAAAACTAACAGAATATTGACAAATGAAAACAAAAGGCATCCATCACAATATCGACTTAAGGTGTCACATTGCGCACATGTGTACACTTGCATACGTTTTTTTGGAGTCACGTCATTCATCATAGTTGTTTCGAAGCTGAATTGATTGTGGAATGAAGCTGTGTTCAGTTTTGACTGTTTTATTGTTTTAGTTCGGAACACAAGACTACATACATACAACTGGCCATTTGCGTGCTCACTTGTGTAAGCGTGGTGAATGGGATAAAGCCAACTAGTTAGTTATTGCTGTGCCGTTTGTCTTCCAGATGAGAATTAAATTAATCCTCAGTCCAGCATCGAATTCGGGCTGCTCTCCCCAGGGAGAGCGAGTCGCTACACTGAGAGCGCCACGGTTTTTTTTGTTGTTGCTTTTTTTTTCTGCCTGCAGTTTTTTTGGTTTTTGTTTGTTTGTTTTTTTTCCAAACGAAGTGAAAGTTTTCTACAGAATTTTGCCATGAACAACCCTTCGTGTTTTAAATCAAGAATGCAAGAATTCCGTGTGTAAAAATGGAAGTTACGCAATCAGTGTCGAAAGTACCGCAGCTCCCTCTCGCACTTACCTGTCTATCGGTCTTTGTCACCGCCCGTGTCTGCGCGCGGCCACGTGAGCATGCATTGCACGTGCAGAAAGGCTTTTTTTGCTGCGCCAATAATAACTGGTGGCATATCATTACCAGGAGAGCTATACAGCTGGCTCACTGTCATTCTCCACTCGAGAAAACTTGGGCAGGTTTTTAGCGCCCCCCCCAGGCCCCCGGCCCCCCCTCTCCTCCCCCCCCCCCCCCCCCCCCCCCCCCGGTAAAAACGCCCCCGGTTAAATAACCTGGCCCGCCTTCCTTCCCACGGACCGAAGTGTTGCAGGGCGGTGATTGGTACAGAAGACAGTGAAGGAGGGAGGAAGGGAGGGAGAGAGAGGGGGGGGGAGAGGGATCGAAAGAGAGGGAGGCAACAGCGCTCTTCCCGTTCCTCCTCCCTATTTCCCCCATGCACACACACACACACACACACACACAAGCACTCACGCACGGTGGCTGCTTTCAGTCAAGTCGCCCCCCTGTATCACAATCGCCGTGCATTCAGCCCTCTGTCGGCGTGTGGAAGAGGTGTGGTGGTGGTGGTGGTGGTGTGTGTGTGTGTGTGTGTGTGTGGTGTGGTGGTGTGGTGAGGTGAGAGGGTCTCAGGACAGACCCCTTTTGCTTGCTGCCGCAGTCACGCTACTTACTTGCTGTGCGCGGCGGCGTCACTGCGAGATCTGTGTGTGTGTGTGTGTCGCTTCGCGCTGTATGTATGAATTGTGTGGCAGCTCTGTCGGGATTTTTTTTTTTTTTTTTTTTTTTTTGGTCTAAAAAGCCGTTTATAATAGTCTGCGCCGCCTGGCTTTGAATGAAGCGAGTCTTGCTGCTTGCTGCTCTTTCTGTGAGGTCGGCACCAAGCACCGGCTAGCGTTCCATTCCTTGCTGTTCTGTGGGTCAGTCATCGGCGTCAGCTTTGTTTTGGCCATGTGATGGGTTAGGTCTTTCTGGTGATTGTTTAGGGGTTTTTTTGGGTTTTTTTTATTATTTGGTTATTTGTTTTATTTGTTTATTCATTCATTTGTTTATTTGTTTATTCATTTATTTATTTATTTCTTGAAAGTTTGACGGTGAAAATTTGTTGTTGTCTTTTTTTTTTTTTTTTGTTCTCGTTCCCCTCATAAAAGGTATTGATGGTTTGTGATATTATGAGGGGGAAGACAGTCATCTATAAAATAAAAAATGATTAAAACAAAAAAAAAAAAAAAGAAAAAGAAGCAAACAACATGATGGCACAGTGATGACACGGAGGAAGAAGAGTGTGACTGAGGTGTTAGTGTGAGGGGTTAGTGAGAAGTGACATCGTGACATTGTTTTTTCCTGTTTCTAGAACTTTTAGCTGGAGACCACAACGTGCTCAGTTTCATCATCATCATCATCATCACCGTGGCACAGTTAAAGTGTGGGACTGACGTCCTGATTCCAGAGAATTAGAAGCATCGCCCAGGCTGACTGCGGAACGGAACCATCCAAGACCTGCCACCTACATACAGTTTCAGTTTCAGTTTCAGTAGCTCAAGGAGGCGTCCCTGCGTTCGGACAAATCCGTATACGCTACACCACATCTGCCAGGCAGATGCCTGACCAGCAGCGTAACCCAACGCGCTTAGTCAGGCAGGCTCTTTGGTACCATTGTGGGAGTGCAGATTTGCTTTTCAGTGGGGGCGGGGGGGGGGGGGGGGGCGGCAAGGACCGTATCTGATCTTAGCGATCCGGTGGAAGACAGGATTTTTCCTCTCTCTCTCTCTCTCTCTCTCTCTCTCTCTCTCTCTCTCTGTGTGTGTCTGTTTCTGTCTCTCTCTCTGTCTCTCTCTGTCTCTGTCTCTCTCTGTCTCTCTCTCTCTCTTTTTTTTCCTCCCGAAGTTAGCATTGGCAGAGCACAGTGTATGGTGTAAGGTCATATGATCCGTATCAGTGGCAGAGGGACAATGGTCACGCTTAGTGACTTTCGTTTCCGCTTGAGTTTGGTTACCTCTCTCTTGTCAGTCAAGTACAGCACCAAGGTATAATTATTGCAGGGAAGAGTGTAGTCAGTGGTAGGTATATATATAGAGAGATGGGGAGAGGAGGAACAAACAAAATGTCATTATTATTCCGCTGGTGTTGGCTAAGGTGAGACTCCTCTGCTCTCTGCTTCAGCCAGCAAGGACAAGAGACTCCATCTTCTGGGCGGCTTTGTTGTTTTCTTTCCCGTGTGTGTGTGTGTGTGTGTGTGTGTGTGTGTGTTGTGTGTGTGTGTGTGTGTGTGCTCAGTGCATTCTGGTCAGCTCTTGATGAAGGATGACTGTGAGAGGACAGTGTGACAGTCACAGTGTACCGTAAACCATTGGTGTGACGTAGGGGTTTTTGTTTCGGGACAAAAGTGGTAGTGTGTGTGTGTGTGTGTGTGTGTGTGTGTGATTTATATACTGATGGGGGTATACAGGTCGTTTGTTGTTTTGTTTGCCGCCGTCTGAGAGTTGATTTCTTGGTGTAGATTCAGGTTGAAGGTTGTTGTTGCTTTAGAATATCATAAAATGTCTTGGGGAATTATGATAAAATTTAATAGCCAAGCTGGTTGTTGACAGTAAAGGGTAGCTTACCAAGGCCTTAACTGTAGTTGGTTATTATTTTCCTGGATGCTAGTGTTGGATTTCTTGACACCTCAGCCAGTGTTGACGGACAGCGTCGATCATTTTCCGACCAGTCGAATATCAGCTGATAAAAGAAGTGGACTGGAATAATGTCGTTGATGCGTACTCGTGCTGGCCTGTCCTCACGGCATCATGACGCCTTAATTCTACACGTTGCGGGTTTGTTGCTCAAAGTTGTTGCATGGGACATGCAGTTGGGGTATGCAGAATAGTTGGTCTTTTTCATGGAGATATAATCGAGTGTGTGTGTGTGTGTTTTTTGTTCGTGGTTTGGTTTTGTTTGTTGTTGGGTTTTTTGTTGTTGGTTTTTTACATGGACATAGAATCGAGTGGGTTTTCTCATGATTTCAGTGGATTTTTCATGGACATAGAATTGAGTTTGTTTTTGCATGGACATAGAATCAAGTTGTTGGGGGTTTTTTCATGGACATAGAATCGCGTTGGTTTTTTCCTAGACACCAGAATCGTGTTAGTATTTTCATGGACATAGAATCGAGTGGATTTTTCATGGACATAGAACCGAGTTGCAGTTTGATTGTTGTTTTTTTCATGGGCATAGTGTTAAGTCGTTTTCTGGGGGGTGGATACAGAATCGAGTCTCTTTCTTACTATTTTCTTTTTGTCTTTTGATTCCAACTTCCCTTTCCCTCCTCGTCCACAGATCGGTTGGTGAGGTTGTCAGAAACCTCTGTGGAGGATGATTGTTTTCGATTGGGGAAGTTCAACAGATTTATAATCTGCACAACGGTCATCAAGACTTTTTTGTATACTGATGCGTGTGATACCTGAACACTCGAAAAGTCTCTTTGTATATATACATATATATATATATATATATTTTTTTTTTTTTTTTTTTTTACAGGGACTGTAATGCTGATTTTGAATGTGTTCAGTTGTGCGGTGCGTATATAACTTGTGACTAGCAAACCTCGTTTGACACAACAATTTTACAGGTGACAGCCGCTCGTACCCCCTAAAACATCTCACCAACGACTTCATCATGGATACTCTCTCTTCGATTGAATGAAATGAAAAAGAAAAAAAATCAGCACTGACGCGTTCAAAGCCAAAGATCCAGTAATATTATTGATACTTTGCGCGGCTACAGCGTCTTCGACAAATTTCCTGTGAGGCTCCATGAACTTCACCAAGTTGTTTGTTGTTTTTTTTTCCCGAGTTCGACTTTAATGAAGGGCACCCCAAACCCCAGACACGTTCAACAAAGTTTTCCTCGGAGTGTTTCTGGTTTGATTCTTACTCCGCGTGCGTGTGAGGAGGAGCTGAACGGCTAGCAGCTTCGTTCACATGTGTGTGTAAGAAGACTGTGTCCATCAGTCAGTCTACCTTCGTGGTCAGCCGAGCTGTGTGAAGGGGGAAGACGGGAGGGAGTATAGAAGTGAATGGTGGCGGTGGTGGCGGGCCTTGAGCCTGCGGGGGGGAGGGGGAAAGGAGGAGGAGGAGGAGGAGGAGGCGGCGGGCCAAGGAGGAGGAGGAGGAGGGGGTCGGTGACCGTGGCGGTCGGCGTGGCGGGGCGTGGTGGAGTGGTGGGGGTGTGGGTGTGGGTTGTGGCGGCGCTGCTGGGCCTGTGGTGGACGTCGTCCTGCCCTCTGGGGGTGCTGGGCCAGGAGTCGGACTATGAGTTTGAGAACATCTGGTGAGAGTCTTTTTTTTCTCTTTCTGTCTGCCTTTCTTCTTCTTCTTCTTCTTCTTCTTCTTCTTCTTCTTCTTCTTCTTCTTCGTCTTCTTCTTTCTTCCTAAGTTCTTCTTGTTCTTCTTGTTCTTGTTCTTCTTCTTCTTCTTCTTCTTCTTCTTCTTCTTCTTCTTCTTCTTCTTCTTTCGTCTTCTTCTTTCTTCCTAAGTTCTTCTTGTTCTTGTTCTTCGTCTTTTCCTCCTCCTCCTCTTCACTCTCCCCCCCCCCCCCTCCTCCCCTGCCTCTTCCTCACTCTCCTCCCTCTCCTCCTCACTCTCCACCCCCTCCTCCCCTGCCTCCTCTTCCTCTTCTTCTTCTTCGTCTTCTTCTTCGTCGTCGTTGTTGTCGTCGTCGTCGTCGCCATCAAACGTCGTCCTCGTCTTCTGTCTTGTATTGTCTTGTGTTGCGTTTTATTGTGTGTTGCGTTATCTGACATATCTGACATGATGATCAATGGTTTCTCCACTGCAATAAAAAATTATATCACGGCGAAGTCTTTTGTGAACTGCTCTGTCTATCAAAACAGGAGGCCAAGGTTGCATTGGCTCACAGTGCAGCAAGCATCCTTTCGGAGGCGTGTTACCCTTTAGGGGACCAATTCCAACGCCGACTGTTCCAAAGATCTCTTTTGGCCGAGAGAGTAGGGACGTATCTTGGGCAAGACACTCTCCACATCTTAAGCTATCAAATTCTGGTCCAGAGAGTCAGGGGTGACAGCAGTTGCCCTTTTATGGTGATCTGATGGTCACAGTAGATGGACACGACTGACAATCATACATGTGTGGAGTGATGGCCTAGAGGTAACGCGTCCGCCTAGGAAGCGAGAGAATCTGAGCGCGCTGGTTCAAATCACGGCTCAGCCGCCGATATTTTCTCCCCCTCCACTAGACCTTGAGTGGTGGTCTGGACGCTAGTCTTTCGGATGAGACGATAAACCGAGGTCCCGTGTGCAGTATGCACTTAGCGCACGTAAAAGAACCCACGGCAACAAAAGGGTTGTTCCTGGCAAAATTCTGTAGAAAAATCCACTGCGATAGGAAAAACCAAAAAAACTGCACGCAGGAAAAAATACAAAAAAAATGGGTGGCGCTGTAGTGTAGCGACGCGCTCTCCCTGGGGAGAGCAGCCCGAATTTCACACAGAGAAATCTGTTGTGATAAAAAGAAATACAAATACAAATACAGATACAAGACACGAGGAACAGGAAGTGAGTCTCCATGTGGAGCGGTGGCCCGGTGGTAAGGCGCCCCGACCAGGAAGCGAATATCCGCTGGTTCCTGTCTCACTGTTCTCTACACGCCGGGATTGAACTGACGGCTGGTCATTAGGGCGAGGCGACAAAGCCAGGTCCCGTGAACAGCATACATTAATAAATTAGTAGTGCACGTTAATTAAAGAACCCATTGTAGAGGCAGCCTGGATTTCACACAGAGAAATCTGTTCTGGGGAAAGAAAAGAAAAGAAAAGAAAAAAGAAAAAAAACAAAACCAAAAAACAACCAACAAAAACCAAGCAATTCAGTGTGATACATTTGTATTTCTTTTTATCACAACAGATTTCTCTGTGTGAAATTCGGGCTGCTCTCCCCAGGGAGAGCGCGTCGCTACACTACAGCGCCACCCATTTTTTTTGTATTTTTTCCTGCGTGCAGTTTTATTTGTTTTTCCTATCGCAGTGGATTTTTCTACAGAATTTTGCCAGGAACAACCCTTTTGTTGCCGTGGGTTCTTTTACGTGCGCTAAGTGCATGCTAGCACACGGGACCTCGGTTTATCGTCTCATCCGAATGACTATAGCGTCCAGACCACCACTCAAGGTCTAGTGGAAGGGGGAGAAAATATCGGCGGCTGAGCCATGATTCGAACCAGCGCGCTCAGATTCTCTCTCGCTTCCGAGGCGGACGCGTTGCCTCTAAGGCCATCACTCCACTCTTCTCTGTATCTCTTGTTTTAGTCTCCGTTCATCCTGTGGTGTCTCCGTCCATCTCTCTGTCTCTGTCTCTCTGTCTCTGTCTCTCTCTCTTTCATTTCCAAAGCCTTTCCTCTGCATACCACCCGTCTCTCCAACCTGTTACGCCTCCTCCCTCCTCCCTCCGTTCCTGTTTTATGTTGTTGTTGTTGTTGTTGTTGTTGTTGTGTGTGTTTTCACTCTATCTTCTGCCCACTCCAATGTGCGAAAGGGATACGGCTCGTTAAGCTTTAGTGTGTGTGTGTGTGTGTGTGTGTGTGTGTGTGTGTGTGTGTGCTTGTTAATCATCATCTGAAAATGTTTTCTCTGCAAACGCGCGTACATTCATTATTTTGTCCTGCACCGCGCATGCAGTCTTTTTGTGCATGAGCCGGAGAGAAGGAGAGGGGGGGTGTGGGTGCGTGTGTGTGTGCGTGTGCGTGCGTGCGTGGGTACGCCGCCTGCTGCCATATATAAGTGATGATGACCCCGAAAACAAAAGGGTTAGATGACAGAAAGAGAAGTTGGGGATGATGGGAGAGGTAGCAGGGGGTGGGGTGGGGTGGGGTGGGGTGGGGGAGAGTGTGGAGGAGGGGGGGGGGGGCGTGGCGTGGCATGGGGTGATTTAAGGGAGGAAAACCCGGTCTGGGAGACAATGGAGAGATGTTGAATTGCTTTAATGAAGGCGATAGCGATAACAGCGGTGCACTGCTTGGGTGCTGGAGAATGTCATCATCATCCTGTTTGTCTGTATGTGTGTGTGTATGTATGTATGTATGTGTGTGTGTGTGTGTGTGTGTCACTCACTCAACAAGCATAACTACGTGGTGAGATAGGTTTAACAACTTTCTTCTGTGGCCAGTGTTGGAATATGTTTTTGCATGGTGCATTGACAGATGAATGAAAGGAGTTATGATGTGTTTGGGGTGGCCTGTTGGTTACTACTATCGTTTTTCTTCAAAGAAGGGAATTTTTTGTTTTGTTTGATTGTTTGCTTTTCACCATTTTCATTTGTTTTATTGTCATGGTTTGTTATAAATTGAAGAAAGTATGTTGATGCATTCACCCATGTCATAAGGCCCTCATGGCCAAGGACATTAAAGTGTCAGAGCATCTCTCTCTCTCTCTCTCTCTCTCTCTCTCTCTCTCTCTCTCTCTCTCTCTCTCTCTCTCTCTCTCTCTCTCTCTCTCTCTCTCCCTCCCTCTCTCCACCATTCGTTGTCTTATTAAATTGTGAAGATAAAAGTAAAGTAGACTGCGCAAGCACTGAATTATGGCTAACGCGGGACAGCACGCATGGTTAATCATTTTGTATTTGTATTTGTATTTCTTTTTTATCACTACAGATTTTTTCTCTGTGTGAAATTCGGTCTGCTTTCCCCAGGGAGAGCGCGTCGCTACAGTACAGCGCCACCCTTTTTTTTTCTTCTTTTTTTTTTCTTTTCTTTTTTTGTTGTATTTTTTCCTGCGTGCAGTTTTATTTGTCTTTCCTATCGCAGTGGATTTTTCTACAGAATTTTGCCAGGAGAACAACCCTTTTGTTGCCGTGGGTTCTTTTTACGTGCGCGAAGTGCATGCTTAGCACACGGGACCTCGGTTTATCGTCTCATCCGAATGACTAGCGTCCAGACCATCACTCAAGGTCTAGTGGAGGGGGGAGGGGGAGAAAATATCGGCGGCTGAGTCGTGATTCGAACCAGCACGCTCAGATTCTCTCGCTTCCTTGGTGGACGCGTTATCTCTAGGCCATCACTCCACTTATTAACTCACTCAGTACGGCCAGTCCTCTCTTCTCCTCTACACAGACCCCTCGGATGTCCAGTGGGTGTCTGAATGACCCAACCTTTAGCTTCTGTTGTCAGAACTGTGGTATTCTTTGTCAGCATTCACCTCTTCAGTATAAGAGCGTTCCGCTTGCAATATTTTGATGATGGTAATTGGGATGAAACGCTGTTCACGTCGTCTCTTTCGCCGTTCGTATGGAGAGAGTTAATGCAGTGTACTTCCAGTCCCCAACATCTTGTGTTCGAATCTTGGCATATCGGCTGGGGATAGTGCGTGCGTGTGTGTGTGTTTGTGTGTGTGTGTGTGTGTGTGAGCCGTCTATCAGATTTACATAGCGTTTTGGGATTGACACTGAAACTTTTTTTTAATTATTTTTTTTTTTTAAATACTGTTTCCCATTTCCCAGACTCTTTTATGATTGATCCCGTTTTTGTATGCACGTGCACACGGACAAACAAATAAACAGCTAACCGCACTCGTGAATGATCCCATGATCTTTGTCTGGGTCCCAAGGGTGTCTTTTTTTAATTTTTATTTTTTATTTTATTTTTCTTATCTTTTTTTATGGAGACGAGAGCACGTCCAGCATATTATATCTATCCCGAAAACGGGGTGCTGCTGCCTAGAGGACCGTATGCGTATAAACCGGGAGCAATCGCGACTTGCAATCAATGGATATTGAAGAAGAACGCACAGCTGCCGTTATATTTGTTTATGTTGGTTTTTGTTTGTTTGTTTGTTTCAGTTTTAGTTTGGTTTTTGTGTATATTTTTTGTTGTTGTTTTTGTTGTTGTTGTTGTTGTTTTATTTCTCTCAGAAACGTTACAAAACTATATTTTCCTGACATGATCTGTCAGAATGGTTCATGTATTTCCATTCCTTTTATATTAATCCTGGGAGGAAGGTCGCCATTTTTGATGGAGGTGGATTGAGTGTGTGTGTGTTTGTGGAGGGCGGGGGCGGGGGTGGGGGTGGGGGCGTGGTTAGGAGGGTGAACCCAAGGCGATACGGATCGTTTTTGGGTTGAGCACTCTTAAGCTGGAACACAGCCCTGGCCGTGGTATGTATTTTACGTGCGTGTCACACAGCCATTGATCTGGCCAGACAATGGCCGCTGTTGTCTTTTGGCCCCAAACGATACAAACAGAGCCTTTGTCTTGATCTGCCCCTGAGTCCCTCCCACCTCCTCCCACCCACCATCCCTGCCCCTACCCCTACCCCTACCCCAAAGTCCTCTCTTTTTTTTTCTTTTTTTTTTCTTTTTCTTTTTTTTTAATAATCTGGTGACTGTCTCCTGTTCCCGCGACCCCTGCACCCGGTATTGCTTAACCCTCTCTCATACGGGTAGCCTCATATACCCGGGGAGCCACAGCCACGTGGTTTTAATTTATGGTCGCGGCAAATAAAAAATAAAAAAAAGACAAAAAAAAAGACATTAGACATTGCGCGATAGCTTGGAGTTTGGAGGGTGATAATGGATAGGTTGTATTCAAAGTTACAGGCCAGTTGTGGTGTGGTGCGGTATACTTGTTACTGTACTGTACTGTACTGTACTGTACTGTACTGGGACTTCATCCTACTAGGGTGGCATCATATTGCTGCTCAGACCCATGCCACACTGATCACAATTCTTCAATTAAAGATCAACGCTCAGCGGTCGAGGGGGTTTTGAACCCATCGGAACGAGCCAAAAATACAACGGCAGTGGTATCGTCAGCTGCTGCAGTAGCCTGAAATCGAAGAGAAGTGGTGGTGATAGTGCTGTAGATGTAGTGGTTGTAGAAGTGATAGTAATTAGCGTAGTGGAACAGCAGATCGATGTGAATCCTGTGCCATTTTGTTAAACGCAGTGGTAACAGTTTACACGGGAGTTGTTGCGACTGTTTGAAAAGGACAGCAAGCAAAATTGTGTGTGTGTGTTTGTGTGTGTGTGTGTGTGTGTGTGTGTGTGTGTGTGTGTGTGTGTTGTCCGCTCGACAGGCATTTGATTGTTTCGAGTTATTTCAGTTTCTCTGTGTGTGTGTGTGTGTGTGTGTGTGGCGCTATGAGAACACTATCTTAGTGTTGGATTTTTTTGATTTTTTTTTTTTTATAAGAAATAATAGAGCACTGTTTTCTTTCATTTACAATGTTACAATATCGCACTGTATATTTTCTTCCTTGTCAAAAAAGAGGTCGCTGATGTACAAGTGCTGCATAGTTTTTAGAGAATACTATATATATTCAGTTAATTTAATTCATCCCTGCAGAAGCTAGGAGATTTTTTTTTCATATTTATAATTCAGCAATATTGGATTGTGCGTTTTCTTCCTTGTTTTAAAGATGGCACTTAGAAGTACTGCATTGTCGTGAGAGAATGGTATGTACTACTGAACGCTTTTTTGGATATCTTTTCCGAATCCGCATCGTAGCACATCAGAATGACTGGCCAGTTCTTTACTCTGCGAAGTGCACAGCCATTGTGCAACACAATTTGCAAAAGGAACCTGCATCGCAAACAGCTTCCTCCATGCGACAGATTCTTTTTTTGGGGAGAATGTTATGATTCAAATGTTAAGGGATAGATATATAATGCCATGTATGAAAAATAAAATTGAAAACAAAAAGAATAAATAAATAGGGGGGGCGGGGGGTTGAGGAAGAAAAGCAAGAAAGAGAGAGAAACGAATTCAAGCGATTTAAACGTATATATTTTCTTGTTCATCTTCTCCTCCTCCTCCTTTTACTACTTCTGCTACTACCGGAACAACACCTACAACTCCTACTACTACTTCTACCACCACCACTACTACTACTACTACTACTACTACTACTACTACTACTGCTGCTGCTGCTGCTGCTACTGCTACTGCGCCGCCAACAGCGACGACAACGATAATGATGAAGCAGTAAAAAAAAAAAAAAATTGTAAAAAGTGATTACCTCTGAATAAAGACCGAACCGGTCGATCAGCGCAAAACCAGTGGGTGTGCATTGTCGGCTTGCTTTTTCAAAGTATAAACCAGTTGGACAAAGACAGATTATAAATTTGTCTCATGCCGGAAAAAAGGGAGGGGGAGGGGGGGGGGGGGGGGGGGGGAGGGAATTCGGCTAACGAACATATCAAATCAGTTGTTATTGTTTTTAATTTGTGGAGAAAATGCGTAATGAATAATCTCAACTGAATTTGAATTGAAATCAGATTTGATTTTTAATATATATTGCTAGAAATAATGTTTTTAATATATATATATATATATATATATATATATATTCTAAAGATGATATCATTGATTATATCAGTCGCTGGTCTCGGATCAAAGGCATTATTAAATTGTTTTGGTCGTGTTGAATGAGAAAGTTGAGAACCTTAGCTTACGATGCGTTTGAAATTGCAACAACAAAAAAGAAGAAGATAATTTGCATTGAATTAGTCAGGTACTTCTGGTCATCAACTTAATGTTAAACTAAAAGCGATAATGACACAAACAAAAGACTTCGTTTTAAAGATTTTATTGTCTTTTTGTTGAAAATATACACCGATTGACGGGCGCAATAGCCGAGTGGTTAAAGCGTTGGACTGTCAATCTGAGGGTCCCGGGTTCGAATCACGGTGACGGCGCCTGGTGGGTAAAGGGTGGAAATTTTTCCGATCTCCCAGGTCAACATATGTGCAGACCTGCTAGTGCCTGAACCCCCTTCGTGTGTATAATGCAAGCAGAAGATCAAATACGCACGTTAAAGATCCTGTAATCCATGTCAACGTTCGGTGGGTTATGGAAACAAGAACATACCCAGCATGCACACCCCCGAAAACGGAGTATGGCTGCCTACATGGCGGGGTAAAAACGGTCATACACGTAAAAGCCCACTCGTGTGCATACGAGTGAACGCAGAAGAAGAAGTACACCGATCATTTTAGGTACTTTAAACTCATTGATTGCAGCAATAAGAGAAGAAATATAATGTTCACCTAGAAAGATAAGCGACTAGTGGCACGTGTGAAGAAGAAGAAGAAACGACGACACCCAAACCAGCAAACACAGAATAGTGATGCAGTTCTTTACAATAAATGATATCACGCTGTAACTATACTTCTACTTCTTTGTTTTTGTTGTTGTTGTTTTTTGTTGTTGTTGTTGTTTTTATTGGAACTATTGTAATTGTAAAGCGCATAGTCCAAAAATATTTGATTTGGCGCCAAATATATTTTGCTGATTTTTAGGCCCACTCTAAAAATGGTTCAGCATAAAACTCTTGATTTTTTTGATTTTTTTTTTTAGGCCCAACCTAAAAAAAAAGAACAAATTAAAAAGCGTGACATGTAATCTAGAATCAGACCCGTTTGTATTGTTTTCTTCTTCTTCTTCTTCTTCTTCTTCTTCTTCTTCGTTTTTGGACTGCTACTTCCACGTTCACTCGTATGTACATGAGTGGGCTTTTACGTGTATGACCGTTTTTTTTTTTCCGCCATGTAGGCTGCCATACTCCGCTTTCGGGGGTATGCATGCCGGGTATATTCTTGTTTCCATAACCCACCGAGCGCTGACATGGAGAACAGGAGCCTTAACGTGCGTATTTGATCTTCTGCTTGCATATACA
>NC_134878.1:62238761-62271261 GCF_041734735.1 Babylonia areolata | reverse complement strand
CCTCCTCTTCTCACCTCCTCCCCCACCCCCCCACCCCCCACCCCCCCCACTTTCCTACCTCCCTCCTCCTCTCCCTCTCACCCTCTCTCCCTCTCTGCTTGGTTGAAGTACGCAAAATGGTTTCTGTTTAGTGTTGCGCAAGGAACAATTAACTGTGTCTGGAATCTGTCATCCCTACTTCTGTCGGCACCACGCTCTTATCTTGTTTGCTTGCTTGCTTGCTTGCTCTCTTCCTCTTTGCTGTTCCCTGCATAGGACCAAAAAAAGAAAGTTAAAAAAAAACCCAAAAAAAACACCCGTCACTGTTGAAGAAGGGGTAATAGTTAAGAGGTAAAGATCAAGCCGACTCATTACAAACCTGCGTTCAAATGTCTTGTCTGTCTGTCTGTCTGTCAGTCTGTCTGTCTGTCTGTCTTTGACATGGGGGTGGGGGGGGGGGTACAATCACATCAACAACAAAATAGTTATTTAAATAAATATTTTAAAAAGATGACACGACTATTCAAAACACACAATTTTTTTTTCAAAATCCATTGATAAAGAATGTACATAATTTCGACCATTCTATTTACATTTGTGATGAGGAGAAGAAATCAACAATATATCTGTAAAAAGAGGACAAAGTTTTTCATACATAACAGTCTACGCAAAGTCAATTTCTTTAAAAGAACAACAGTGAGTGATGTTTTTGGGGTTGTTTTTTTTCATTTTTCTTCGAAGATTATATGCTTCGGCAATATACTTTGCAAGAGACCGGATTGTATTTTCCTGATGTACGTTATGTACACTAAAGAGAGACAGAGACAGTGAGAATAGACAGAGGGGAGGGGTGGTGAGGGAGAGGGGGGGCAGGGAGAGAGAAATGGAGACAGAGAGAGAGAAAAGAGAGAGAGAGAGTGTGTGTGTGTGTGTGTGCAAGAGTGCGCGCGCAAGCGCATGTGTGTGTCCGTGCATGTGTGTGTGTCTGTGTTTGTCCATGTGTCTGCGAGTCTGTGTCTTGTGTTGACACTGATGTGCGTGTGTCTTTTGTGTGTGGTCCCCGGCAGTCAATAAAGGAATATAGCAATGGGTTGAGGGGAGTGAAATAAGCAGAATTGTTGTTGTTGTTGTTGTTGTTGATGATGATGATGATGATGATTGTTACACCCTGCCCTCGTGATGAAGGAAGAAAGAAACTGAATGAATTCACTTGACAACAAGAAAAGCCTGAAACAGACGGCGAACACTCAAAACGCGCGCGCGCCCACACACACACACACACACACACACACACACACACACACACACACACACACACACACACACACACACACACACTCACTCAGTGACCAACCGACCGACCGACCAAAGCCAGAAACGTATTTGTAGAAATGACATTCTGTGTGTGTGTGTGTGTCTGTCTGTCTGTCTCTGTCTCTCTCTCTCTGTCTCTCTCTCTCTCTCTCTCTGTCTCTCTCTCTCTCTCTCTCTCTCTCTCTCTCTCTCTCTCTAAGTCCAGATAGATTTGACATCGGTCTGAATTAATTCTTGAAGATTTGCAAGAAATGTTCCGTCTGTGTCTGTCATTGTGTGTGTCAGTGTGTGTGTGTCTGTGTGTGTGTGTGTCTGTGTGTCCACGCATGGATCTCTACAGATAAGTAAGGATTGAGTGTGCATGCCCATCCATGTACTTCCATACAATGAGCATTGTTTCAATTTTTTTTTTTTTTTTTATGTCGGTTTTAATGTTCCTTCTAGTGTCATCGTAAAACGCATCATGCTCGTATACCAGAGGCGCTCTTTGCACACACACACACACACACACACACACACACACACACACACACACACACACACACACACACACACACACACACACACACACACACACACACACACACGCACGCACGCACGCACACACAGTGTGTGTGTGGCGCTTGTCGTCAGTGTCACAGCGAACCAACAGTTGTAGAATTCTCCGCTTGCAAGTTTATGGCGTTCACGCCTGAACAAGATACTCCCATGAATTGTTTGGAAGAGAAAAGTAAAGTTTAAAGAGAGAGGGGACAGAACCCAAGGGGAGAGGGAAGGAGGAGGAGGAGGAGGGCAAGGTGCGGATGGGGTGGGGGATGGGGACGTGGGGGTTTGGGTGTGTGTGGGGGGGGTATACGGGGGTACATTTAACAATAGACCGTAGTTTTGATTTGAAGATTCTAGTTTTCTATATATATATATATATATAAATGAATAAATGAATTATTTAAGTTTTATAATCATAATATATTGTGCATAGAAAATATGTCGATTATATATATATATATATATATATATATCGAAAGCAGGGGTTGATGTGTTTACTGGAAGCAATTATGTGCCGTCTGTCTTAACGTTTTGTTTGTGTTTTTTCTTTTTCTTTTTCTCCGTTCATTTGTTGAGTCACTGAATTTACTCATTCTTTGGTGTGTTTTATTTTATTTTATTTTATTTTATTTTATCACTTAACTTTCCCATTCCTTCTTTCCTGTCTGGACCTTTCTTGTCTGGCGCCAGTTGGTTTTTGTTTTGTTTTTTTGTTTTTCTCTCTCTCTCTCTTTTTCTTCTTTTTTTTTTTCTTTTTAATTTACGGTGTCATTTATAATGACTACAATAATACCCCCCAAGCAGTCGACAGCGGCGAAAATAATGAGCTGGGGGGAGGTGGGGGGGAGTAGGGGGGGGCGAGGAGGGGCGGAGGGGGGAGAATTTGCATAATTCATAAACCACCTCTCTCTCTTTTTCCTTTTTTTTTTTTTACTCTCTCTCTCTCTTCTCTTTCTTTCTCTCTCTCTCTCTCTCTCTCTCTCTCTCTCTCTCTCTCTCTCTCTCTCTCTCTCTCTCCCTCTCTTTTGAAATTTAAACTAGTTCATGCGCTAAATTATAACCATGATGACAGTTCCTGAATTTCCGTGTGCTACCTGTGTGTGTGTGTGTGTGTGTGTGTGTGTGTAAGCGCGCGCGCGTGTGTGACGTGTGTGTGTGTGTGTGTGTGTGTGTGTGTGTGTGACGTGTGTGTGTGTGTGTGTGTGTGTGTGTGTGACGTGTGTGTGTGTGTGTGTGTGTGATGTGTGTGACGTGTGTGTGTGTGTGTGTGTGTGTGTGTGTGTGTGACGTGTGTGTGTGTGTGTGTGTGTGTGTGTGTGTGTGACGTGTGTGTGTGTGTGTGTGACGTGTGTGTGTGTGTGTGTGTGTGTGTGTGTGTGACGCGTCAACACCCCAGAGTTGCTTTCCTTGTTTTTTCTTCTTCTTTTTTTCTTTTTTTTTTTTCCAATGGGGCAGGGGGGGGGGGGGAGGAGGTGGTGGTGGGTTATTTATGAGTGCCAGGGGTGTTGCGTATTCTTCCAGGTTTTTAATGTATATATGATTCATGGGGGGGGGGGGGGGGACGCGTACATAATATGACTGACGAAGGTTTCGCTTGCCGCCTGTGATGGAAGTCGTGTTGGAAGGTGTGTGGCATTGTAATGAGTGTGGAGTGCGTTGGCATGCTAATGAGGGGAGTGAATTTCTTTTTTTTTTAACCAAAAATAAGTAAATGAATAAGCAAATGAATGAATAAGTGAATGAATAGATAGATAACATAACATAAAGAGTAGGATTTGTTTTTGTTTTGTTTTGTTTTTTGGGTGTTTTTTTTTTAAGAGGCGGGAGGTGAGGTTGTGGTGGTCAGATCAGTGGAGGTAGAGGGAGGTTTTTGAAAAATGACTACCTCTGTGTGTGTGTGTGTGTGTGTGTGTGTGTGTGTGTTGCGGCAAGGAAGTCAGTTGACTGGGTCTCTCTGAGAGAGAGTCGTTCTTTGAGAGACAGTCGATGTCGTAGTGAACGTGGGTAATCTGTACGTTGTAATATAGGAGACGGGGGAGGCCAAGTTCTACATTTGCCGATTAAAAAAACCCCCTTGCCCGACAACACCTCTGAGAGAAGTCTAGAAACCTGTAAGAAAAAAGTCAAAAGGGTAGCTGAAAAACACAAGGTGCAGTGCCATCAACACTATCGATCACAGCACAGAAAGAGTAACACCAAGAGAGGGAACGGCCGCAAAAAAAAAAAAAAAAAATTGTGAAAGGAAGAGCACGAGCTATCACTAATCGAACCAATATTTTAGCATCGTCCCCAAACCCAACAAGCAGGTGAGGTGTAACGTGTATGGACCAGCACGCGCGCCATTTGAATCTGAATCTCCTACTATTCTCCCCATGTTTCCCCCCCCCCCCCCCCCCCCCCCCCCCCCCGCCCGCCGTCCCTATTTTCTTATTTGTTCTAAGTTCATTGATGATCATCAGCATCATCTTCATCGCCATCACCATCATCATCATCACCACCACCAATACCATCACCACCACATCATCATCGCCGTCATCATCATCAGTGCTCCACCATCATCCGCATCTTTGTTTCTTTTTTCTTTTTTTTTCTTCTTTTTTTTTCTTGTTCATCCTATTCTCATGGGGGTGGGGGGGCACATTGAATTGAAATTAAAAGGCTCTGGGACCTTTTTTTTTTTTTTAACCATCCTGTTCCACATTCATCCTCAAGACTGTAGAACCAACGTTCTCTGCTTCCTTCCTCCTCTTCACAAGCTCTTGATAAGCGTCAACACCCTCTACATCCTCTTCCTCCTTCTCTTCCTCCTCCTCCTCCTCCTTCTCTTCCTCCTCCTCCTCTCCTCTTCCTTCCTCCTCCGCCTTCTCCTCCTGCCCTTCCGCCTCTCCTTCTCTTCTTCCTCCTCCTTCTCTTCCTCCTCCTTCTCTTCCTCCTCCGCCTTCTCCTCCTTCCCTTCCGCCTCTCCTTCTCTTCTTCCTCCTCCTTCTCTTCCTCCTCCTCCACCTCCTCCTCTTCCTTCTCTTCCTCCTCCTTTTCTCCCTCCTCCTCCTCTTCCTTCCTCCTCCGCCTTCTCCTCCTTCCCTTCCGCCTCTCCGTCTCTTCTTCCTCCTCCTTTTCCTTCTCCTCTTCCTCCTCCTCCACCTCCTCCTCTTCCTTCTCCTCTTCTTCCTCCTCCACCTCCTCCTCTTCCTTCTCTTCTTTCTCCTCCTCTTCCTCTTCCTCCTCCTCTTCCTCTTCTTCCTCCACTTCCTCCTCCTATTTCTTTCTTTCTCTTCCGCCTCCTTCTCTTCCTCCTCCTCCTCTTCCTCCTCCTCTTCCTACTCCTCTTCCTCCTCCTCTTCCTACTCCTCCACTTCCTCCTCCTCCTCCTCCTCCTCTTCCTCCTCCACCTACTCTTCCTCCTTCTCTTCCTCCTAATCCTCCTCTTCTCCTTCACACTACTTTGGCGTGTACGCATGCGCTTTCTCCACTGGTAGCGTCCCCTGGCCATTTTTTTTTTTTTTTTTTTTTTTTTTTTTTTTTTTGCCACCTCAGCCAAGTCAGAGGCGCATTCCTTCCCATCTGGCTCTGGGTTCTGTAAGCAAAGTTGTCGCAAAACTTTCCGGCATGCCGCGCTAAAAGCTTCCAAACTGTCAGAAAATGTTGGTTGTGTGTACTTTCTCCAAAAACGACTCTTGTTGTCTCTGTGTCTGTCTCTGTCTCCGTCTCTGTATCTGGGCTGGCTGTTGGTGTGCGTGTCTGTCTGTTTGTCTGTCTGCCTGTCTGTCTGTCTGTTTCTCTGTGTGTGTGTGTGTGTGTGTCTGTCTGTCTATCTGTCTGTTTCCCTGTCTCTCGCTCTGACTCTCTGTCTCTGTTTGTCTCTGTCTCGCTCTGTCTTCCCGTCTTTCGTTCTGTCTGTGACTCTCTCTCTCTCTCTCTCTCTCTCTCTCTCTCCTCTCTCTCTCTCTCTCTCCCTCCCTGATTCTCTCTCTCTCTCTCTCTCTCTCTCTCTCTCTCTCTCTCTCTCTCTCTCCCTCCCTCTCTGTGACTACGTAATCGGGTCGATGGCCTCGGGTTACTTAGATATCAACCTCAGCAGTAGTCTACGATGATTGTGCGTATACATACCGTTAGATATCGTTTTGTCTTCCCTATGAAAAGCAATAGAATGTTGTGGAAAGTGTAGGAGGGAGGGAACGTTCGAAGGGGTGGGAGAGGGGGGGAGCGTGTTTTCCACGGTGATATGAGCATGTTGCTTAAGTCATTAAACCATTTGAATCTTGAATCTTGAATCTCTCCCTCCCTGAAAACTTTCCTTCCTTCCCTTGCTCTGTACGTGTCATGTTTAGTCACTCTGTCTCTGTCTCTGTCCCCACTCCACACTTCGTTTCTTTCTGCTTTTTAATTTCTTTCTTTTTTCTTTTAATCGAAGATCTTTATTCGCTGTCGCCTCCCAGAGCATGGAACGTCTTTCTTTCATCTTTACTAAATGAAGGTTATGCAGCATATATCTATGTTCGCACAGTGGTTGCGAGTGTCAGAAGATGTCACGCAGAGAGATCGCCAACGGACTTGCAAAGGGGTGGGTGGGTGGGTGGCATGGGGGATGGGATGGGGGCGGGGGGGGGGCTGTAGTGTTTTGGCGTTGCGTTCAGTCTTATGTCGGTATCGTCATCACATCGTGGTTTGTTGGGTGTTGGGTTTTTCATACATTTATCGTTTGATAACTGTTGTAGTCTTGTGCTGGGAGGTCTTCTTTTCTCTCTCTCTCTCTCTCTTTTTCCTTAAAGTTGGCTGTCAAGATATTCGGTGTCGGCAGATTTATGGGACACTGCGGCTGGAGGGATGTGGTGGTGGTGGTGGTCGTCACTCTGGCGAGGATAGGGGGTGTGGGGGGGGAACAGTCACTCAGTCTGGTTCTTTCGACACAGCGATTAACACAGGTTCTTGTAACAGTAGCCCCATTTTGTAGGTGTAAAACACTAGCCCCATTTTGTAGGTGTTTAACTGCTGCCCCATTTTGTAGGTGTAAAACACTAGCCCCATTTTGTAGGTGTTTAACTACTGCCCCATTTTGTAGTTGTAAAACACTAGCCCCATTTTGTAGGTGTTTAACTGCTGCCCCATTTTGTAGGTGTTTAACTGCTGCCCCATTTTGTAGGTGTAAAACACTAGCCCCATTTTGTAGGTGTTTAACTGCTGCCCCATTTTGTAGGTGTTTAACTACTGCCCCATTTTGTAGTTGTAAAACACTAGCCCCATTTTGTAGGTGTTTAACTGCTGCCCCATTTTGTAGGTGTTTAACTGCTGCCCCATTTTGTAGGTGTTTAACTGCTGCCCCATTTTGTAGGTGTTTAACTACTGCCCCATTTTGTAGGTGTTTAACTACTGCCCCATTTTGTAGTTGTAAAACACTAGCCCCATTTTGTAGGTGTTTAACTGCTGCCCCATTTTGTAGGTGTTTAACTGCTGCCCCATTTTGTAGGTGTAAAACACTAGCCCCATTTTGTAGGTGTTTAACTGCTGCCCCATTTTGTAGGTGTTTAACTGCTGCCCCATTTTGTAGGTGTTTAACTGCTGCCCCATTTTGTAGTTGTAAAACACTAGCCCCATTTTGTAGGTGTTTAACTGCTGCCCCATTTTGTAGGTGTTTAACTACTGCCCCATTTTGTAGTTGTAAAACACTAGCCCCATTTTGTAGGTGTTTAACTACTGCCCCATTTTGTAGTTGTAAAACACTAGCCCCATTTTGTAGGTGTTTAACTGCTGCCCCATTTTGTAGGTGTAAAACACTAGCCCCATTTTGTAGGTGTTTAACTGCTGCCCCATTTTGTAGGTGTTTAACTGCTGCCCCATTTTGTAGGTGTTTAACTGCTGCCCCATTTTGTAGGTGTAAAACACTAGCCCCATTTTGTAGGTGTTTAACTGCTGCCCCATTTTGTAGGTGTTTAACTACTGCCCCATTTTGTAGCTGTAAAACACTAGCCCCGTTTTGTAGGTGTTTAACTGCTGCCCCATTTTGTAGCTGTAAAACACTAGCCCCATTTTGTAGGTGTAAAACACTAGCCCCATTTTGTAGGTGTTTAACTGCTGCCCCATTTTGTAGGTGTTTAACTGCTGCCCCATTTTGTAGGTGATCAACACTAGCCCCATTTTGTCGGTGCTAAACAGTAGCGCCATGTTGTCCGTGTTAAACAGTAGCCCCATTTTATAGGTGCTAAACAGTAGCCCTGTTTTGTAGATTATTGACAGTAGTCCCATGTTGTTAAGTATGGTGTGAGTGCACTGGCATACAAAGGGATACCAAATATTTAAAAAGACTGGCAGATAATCTCAGGAAGCCTACGAAATGGGGCCAGGGTCAAACACGTATAAAATGGGGTATGTGGAATGGTCTTTGTGTCGATGTTTTACCTCGAAGTTGAGTTTGTGGAAGTGTCTGTTTTTGGTTGGTTGTTTGGTTGTTAGTTTATGTTTTGGTTGTTGTTTTAATTAATCTGCTTTCAACCATGACGTGGCTGGCTGGCTGGAAAACGAATGCAAACGCACCGCTTGAGTTTCAGTTTTCAGTTTCAGTTTCAGTTTCACAAGGAGGCGTCACTGCGTTCGGACAAATCCATATTACGCTGCACCACATGTGCTGGGTACATGCCTGACAGCAGCATAACCCAACGCGCTTGTATATATATATATATTAATTTGTCTGCCTGTCAGAGTGGATTTCTTATACAGAACTTTGCCAGAGGACAACGCTTGTTGTCATGGGTTCTTTATCAGTGCGCCAAGTGCGTGCTGCACACGGGGACCCTCGGTTAATTGTCTCATCCGAACGACCAGACAATCAGTTTGACATTTTTTTCCACTCAAACATGAGAGAAAGGGTTGAGAGTGTGGAATCGAACCCAGGCCCTCACGGACGCTGTGTTGGCAGAGAAGCGTCTTAACCATTCTGCCACATTCCTCCTTCGCTTGAGTGTGGCTTGAGAGAGAGAGAGAGAGGAGGGGGGAGGGGGGGGCGGGAAGACACAAGGACCTTCTTCTTCTTTCTTTCTTTCTTCTTCTGCGTTCGTGGGCTTCAACTCCCACGTTCACTCGTATATACGCGAGTGGGCTTTTTACGTGTATGACCGTTTTTACCCCGCCATGTAGGCAGCCATACTCCGCTTTCGGGGGTGTGCATGCTGGGTATGTTCTTGTTTCCATAACCCACCGAACGCTGACATGGATTACAGGATCTTTAACGTGCGTATTTGATCTTATGCTTGCGTATACACACGAAGGGGGTTCAGGCACTGGCAGGTCTGCACATATGTTGGCCTGGGAGATCGTAAAAATCTCCACCCTTTACCCCACCAGGCGCCGTCACCGTGATTCGAACCCGGGACCCTCAGATTGACAGTCCAACGCTTTAACCACTCGGCTATTGCGCCCGTCAGACACAAGGACCAAAGAGATATGGGTAGATAGAGTAGAACAGAGACAGACACAGCCAGACAGGCAGGACGGACACACAGACTTCTGGGCGGTCCATATCTCCGTGGGGGAGAGGTGGGGCGGGGGGGGGGGGGGGGGTCAGGGGGGGGTTGTTTTGGAAGAGCTGGCCAGTGCTTTGTCTAGCGGGATGGGAAATGGATGGACGGATGAGGGGGAAAACGAATTGCAGAAGACCTTCAGGGCAGATGTGTATACCTCACCCCCCCCCCCCCCACCCAACCCCCACTACCGTCCCCCCCCCCTTCCCCCCCGCCCCCCCATTCCCTCTGTGGCCGTGTGCTTGGCCAGTTTTCCATTACCAGGTTGGGTGGCTGGTTATTGTAGGTGTCTTGTGTTGTGTGTGTGTGTGTGGGTGTGAGTGAGTGAGTGAGAGTGTGAGAGCATGAAAGAAAAGTGGTTCGTCTTCGATGGGAAGTGTTCGTTGATTTTCCATCTTCCCTTTTCTTTGAGTTCGTGGATATCTCGTATGCAAAACAGTTCTTACCTCCTCCGCGCTTCTTATTATACAGGGCATGTACAGTTGTTGTTTTTTAATTTTTTTGGCGGGGGTTTATCTATCATTTCCGGACATACTCTGGTGACTAGTTAGTGAGGGGATGTTTTAGTTGGGGGAAGTTCGTCGATGATTGCGTCGTGGTCGGGTTTTTTTGTGTTTTTTTTACTTTTCTTCCGTGTTGCGCTGTGGAGAAAGTTGTTTGCCTTGGACAAGAGGAGGCGTGGAGTTGGTGGGGATAGTGGTATTTCTGATGTGTATTTAGCTGTGATGTCTATCTCTGTCTGTCTGTCTGTCTGTCTGTCTGTCTGTCTCTCTCTCTCTCTCTCTCTGTCTGTCTGTCTGTCTGTCTCTCTCTGTCTCTCTCTCTGTCTCTCTCTCTCTCTGTCTGTCTCTCTCTCTCTCTGTTTCTTTTCTTTCTCTTTCTTTGTGGTGATTTTCGTGCTGTTTTTGTAATTGTATTCATGTATTCGTTGCTTCATATATTTACTACATATCAGCCATTTTAATTGTTTTATATCATACATATATATATATATATATATATATATATATATATATATATATATGCATATACTCATACACACACACACACACACACACACACACACACACACACACACACACACACACACATACACACGTTTCACCACACACACACACACACACACACACACGTTTCACCACACACACACACACACACACACACACACACACACACGTTTCACCACACCCGCAGCGTCCCTCGCCCTCTTCCAGATTGATGGGAGAACGGAAGACAGGTTGATGACTTCACGAGAGTCTTGAGCCCGTGGAGAGAGAGAGAGAGAGGCAGTGAGGTTTTAAAAGGAAACCAGACAGACTACAGTGTGGAAAGAGTTTTACAACGGGATGCGCACAAGAGAAAGAGAAGAGAAGAGAGAAAAGATTGATAGATTGCGGATGGAAAGATGATGGGAGGGGAGAGGTGGTTGAGTGCGGAGGTTGAATGGGGGGAGGAGGAGGGTGAAGTGGCGGGGGCGTGGGGGAGGAGGGGGAGCTGAAGAATGGGAGGGTTGTGGGGGGGGGGGGGCGTAGAAATTGTCTACCCTTCTCGCCGGCTACTACGATATACAGCAGATCCCCCACGACTTTAATCCAGCAAGCTAAATAAAAGATGGGAAGGCATCCATTCCTTTTTTTTGGGGGGGGGGGGGGGGGGGGCTCCTCTTCCTTCCTCCTCCTCCTCCTCCTCCTCCTCCTCCTCCTCTTCACCTTAAGATCCAAGCAACACAAAAAGAGGGAAGTGGGTAGGGGTGGAGGGGTCCGGGTAGGATACGTATTGTTAAAGCCAGCGCCTGGGCGAGCTGGGGTGTCGGGTGTCCTTTGAAGTGGCACGGGGTCTTGTGACGGCGGGTGGATCCACCCAGCGTGTGGTAAAGGTCGATGAAGGGGGGGTGATGGGGGGGTCCCGGGGGGGGGGGGCGGTTCGGACGGAGAATGGGGAGTTAAGTTGGGGGTGGAGGTGGGGGGGGGGGGTACGACGGAAGTGTGGGGGTAGGGATAGGGGTTGGGGTGTTCTGGGCTGACCTTGATATAACCCGTGTCGTCGTTGTCTCGTGCATGGTGGTGGTGGGGGGGGGGGAGTTGGGGGGGGGGGGGAGGGTAAGCAGAATTTAGGTGGAGGTTGCAGTTGGATGAATGATATAACTTCCTTCAATGATGCGATGGTCGGTGTTTATGTATTTTCCTAGAAGCAGATTCTACGATTTTGTTGGAATCAAAAAAAAAAAAAATGTATTTCGCTTTATTGTTTACCCAAATGTGAAATGTGGTTACATGTTTCTTGACAAATATAACCTCCTCAGCAAGGGGGAAAAAAATTAGGTGGAGCGGTAGCAGCAGCTTATCTTCTTCCTTTTTATCTGGATAACTAAGAGGACACTGACACTGCCAGGATAACTATGAGGACACTACCAGGATAACTAAGAGGACACTGCCAGGATAACTAAGAGGACACTGCCAGGATAACTAAGAGGACACTACCAGGATAACTGAGGACACTGCCAGGATAACTAAGAGGACACTGCCAGGATAACTAAGAGGACACTGCCAGGATAACTAAGAGGACACTGCCAGGATAAAAAAAACTAAGAGGACACTACCAGGATAACTAAGAGGACACTACCAGAATAACTAAGAGGACACTAGCAGGATAACTAAGAGGACACTAGCAGGATAACTAAGAGGACACTTCCAGGATAACTAAGAGGACACTGCCAGGATAACTAAGAGGACACTGCCAGGATAACTAAGAGGACACTACCAGGATAACTAAGAGGACACTACCAGGATAACTAAGAGGACACTACCAGGATAACTAAGAGGACACTACCAGGATAACTAAGAGGACACTACCAGAATAACTGAGGACACTACCAGGATAACTAAGAGGACACTACCAGGATAACTAAGAGGACACTACCAGGATAACTAAGAGGACACTGACACTACCAGGATAACTAAGAGGACACTGCCAGGATAACTAAGAGGACACTGACACTACCAGGATAACTAAGAGGACACTACCAGGATAACTAAGAGGACACTGCCAGGATAACCAGAATAACTAAGAGGACAGTGACACTAGCAGAATAACTGAGAGGACAGTGACACTAGCAGAATAACTGAGAGGACACTAGCAGAATAACTAAGAGGACAGTGACACTAGCAGAATAACTAAGAGGACAGTGACACTAGCAGAATAACTAAGAGGACAGTGACACTAGCAGAATAACTGAGAGGACAGTGACACTAGCAGAATAACTAAGAGGACACTAGCAGAATAACTAAGAGGACAGTGACACTAGCAGGATAACTAAGAGGACAGTGACACTAGCAGGATAACTAAGAGGACACTACCAGAATAACTAAGAGGACACTACCAGGACACTACCACAATAACTACTGATTAAATCAACAGGCTGCGTCACCACAGACATTTGAGACCAGCTCTGGGAAAGATTGAAGCATCGAAAAGGAACACCGAAAAAAAAAAAGAAAAAAAAAAAAACACACACCCCCAGCGAGAGAGGCCCGCATCCCGAAAACAGAATGTGGCCGCCTGAACGACAGGGGTGTTACAAAAAATATAATCACACTGGATAACAAATGAATGAATTAACAATTTTTTTTTTTTTAGAGGGGGAATAAGAATCTGCATATTGGGCTTGTTTTCGCTCCGCTGTCATAAAGAGGGAAATAAATCAATCACAAAAATCGAAATCACAGGAAGAAAGAATTTAGAATCCATAATTTGTGTTATCTTAGTTACCTTTTATATCTTGAGAGAGAAAAAAAAAGATAATTGGGTCGTAGAGCTTCAAGTTACCTTTTATATACAAAAAAAAAAAAAACCCACAGATAATTGGATCGTGGAGATTCATGTTCTTTTCTGACAAAGATGCGAAGAAGGAAATTCTTTTGTGCGCAGGATCTGAAACATAAAAACACAGAGCTTATAATGAATCAAACTGAAAAAAGATATTATATTTCTTGGGGGGGGGGGGGAGTCAGTTAAATGTAATAGCGCATACATACGCGGCGCGTGCGTGCGTCAGTGTGTTTGCGCGCGCGCGCGCGGGTGCGTATGTGCGCTCGTGTGTGTGTGCGCGCGTGCGCTCGGGCATGCGCGTGCGTGCGTGTGTGTGTGGATTCAGATTCGTACGTGTGCGCGCGCGTTTTTTGTTGAGTGTCATGTGCGTGCATTCGGAAAGGAGAAAGAAAAAAAAGGAAAAAAAAAAGTGAGAGGAGAGTTGAACGAACTGAAAACTAAGCTAAATACAAAATGTCAAGTGTCGGTATGTGAAAGCAACAAGACACAGACGAGAGTAGAGATAAAACAGCAAGGGATGGGATGATCGAAAGTTGTGCGCGTGAAAGAACCCACGGCATCAAATGTTAATGTTAATATTGATATTAGCATTATTTTACTCTATTATGTACTGTTTGTTTATTTGTTTTATTTCATTATTTCATTGCTTACTGTTTATGATTGTTATTTGATACAAGTCATAATATGGTTCATCAGCCGTCATGATAAAAAATTGAAGTGCAACGTTGTGAGCACAGTATAAGCTTTAAGCTTGTTGATGCTCTTTTGTTATTCATTGCATTGTAATCATGTGTATTGTTGAATAATTAAAGATTATTTAAACCAAGGGTCGTTCCTGGCAAATTCCTGTTTAAAAAAAAAAATCCTCTGGGATAAGAAAAATACACTTCCCGGCAGAATATTTATAAAAAAATTTTTAAGGGGTGGGTGGGGGGGGGGGGGGGGGGGGCGTTCTCACGGAAGCAAGAGAAGCGCTGTCCCATTGAGAGAGCATTTCGATTTCCTCACAGAGAAATCTGTTGTGCCAAAAGAGTAACACATATACAATACGATAGAATACAACGCAATACAATACTATACAATACATTACAATAAAACACAATACAATACAATACAGTACAAGCCAATCTGACGAATGGGGTTGTGGGGGAAGTTGGGAGGGGAGGGGGGTGGGGGGTCACTAAAACGTAAAAAAAAACAATGACTGGAAGAGAATTGGAGAGGAAAAGCAAAAACGGGAACGAGAGAGAGAGAGAGAGAGAGAGAGAGACAGGCAGAGAGAGAGAGAGAGATAGGCATAGAGAGAGATAGGCATAGAGAGAGAGACAGGTACAGAGAGAGAGAGAGACAGGCACAGAGAGAGAGACAGGCACAGAGAGAGACAGGCACAGAGAGAGAGACAGGCACAGAGAGAGAGAGAGACAGGCACAGAGAGAGAGAGAGACAGGCACACAGAGAGACAGGCACACAGAGAGAGAGAGAGACAGGCCAGAGAGAGAGAGAGAGACAGGCACAGAGAGACAGGCACAGAGAGAGAGAGAGACAGGCACACAGAGAGACAGGCACACAGAGAGAGAGAGTGAGAGAGATGTGGGCGAGTAGATCGAGAAGTGTGCCGCGCGAGACATGACAATGCCTGGTGCCCAGAGAGAGAGAGAGAGAGAAACGTGATTAGACATATATAGGATGCTCGGAGCCCCCCCAGTACAGCAAACTGGCCAACGACACAAACCTCACGACTCTCCTCTCTCTCTCTGCCTGTGTTTTGTTGTGTACAGTCTGTATCCTACCCTCCCCCCACTCACCCCCCACCCCACCCCCCACCCCGACCCCCCAGGTCCGCCCCCACCCCCACCCCCCCTCGCCCCAGACACACACACCCACACACACACACACACACACACACACACACACACACACACACACACACACACACACCCGACATCAATTCCAAGAGGAAGAGGCATTGGGGGTTGGCTGGAAACAACAGAGGGACAAACACACAACTAGACAGACGAAGCTGGAGAGAGAGAGAGAGAGACAGAGAGAGAGACAGAGAGAGAGAGAGAGAGAGACAGACAGAGAGAGAGTAGACAACAGGAAAGGATGGATGGAGGCGAGTTGGAAGGGGGTGGGTGGTGTAGGTAGGTATGCATTGTGAAGGGACATGAGTGTGTGGTGGTAGTTGTGGTGGTGGGTGATGGTCGAGGGTTGTTGTGGGTGTGTGTGTGGGGGGTGGGGGGGTGGGAGGTGGTAGGGGAGGGAATGAGAGGATGGGTCCGAGCGGGAGGAGGGGTTGTGTAAGGGTGGAGGAGGGGGGAGGGGGGGAGAGTATGGACGGGGGGAGAGGGGTGTGGGGGTGTACTAAGTATGATGGAGGAGGGCCCTCCTCCTAGAGCAATGATTGATCCAGTTGGACAGGTCCAGTTTCCAGTTAGCCTGCTCGGACCACTAAAACTGCCCGCCACCTCGTTATGAGTTTGGACAAGTGTATTCGTTGAAGCCAAAATAACAGCACGCGTACGGACGTCTGTGCATCTACAGAAACTCGCCGGCGCGCATATATATATATATAGATATATATAGATATATATAGAGAGAGAGAGATATATATACGGCAAACACGCGCATGCAGCAGCGTGCACGCACGCGCTTTACGCACGCACCCATCTCAATAACTTTAATCATTGCAACTGTCTGATTAAAACAGACACGCAATCGAAATGCAACCCGTGCATTCAATTATTTTGGTGGGACTCGTGTGAACACCACCAGAGGCGATAATAGGAACAGTGCGGACGGAAGCTGCCCACTCAACTTACTGCATTCAGCTCGCACTCCCAGAAAACACACACGGAAGCACCACGCCCACCCTCACACACACACGCGCGCGCGCGCGCGCGCACGCACACACACACACACACACACACACACACACACACACACACAAACACACACATATACATTAACGATGTTAACATCGTTGTAAGTTAATACTTGATGTTGTAAGTTAATACTTGTTGATTTTGCATACACCTACTTTCCAATTATTCCACACCACCGTCTCTTTAAACTTTTTTTTTTTAGTTTCTTGTAATAGACTTATTTTCATTTCCTCTAAAAACATAAACGCTTTTCAGAAAACACTAATATCCACAAACATTCCCTCCATTTCACCAACTATCTCTCTTCTTTCTGTCTAACAACACTTAAAGTGAATAGACGTAAAACTTGAAGATCTTACACACATACATGCACACACATGCACACACACGCATACATGCACGCACATGCACACATGCGCGTGCGCGCGCACACACACACACACACACACACACACACACACAGAGGCGTGCACGTACCCTAAATGATTTCACTGAGCAGTATTCAGGTTACTTTAATTCAGTATTGTATGGTACTTTGCAAAACGTTATTGCATCCCTTCTACACACATTGTATGTTGTCGATACGTAATCCGGTTAGAACTGGTACAATAGTTCCCAACATTCCTGACGTGTGCGTGCGTGCGTGCGACTGTCAGTGTGTACCGTATGCGTGCACACGTGTGTGCAAACTTGTGTGTTTAGTCACCCTTTAATTTTTGTGAAGTGCTGTAGCTGTCTTCGTTTCGAACTTTTTTCTTCTTCTTCTTCTTTAATCCCGACTCAAGTTTCTGAAATTAATATACGTTTTGGTTGGGGGTTTTTTTTTGGGTTGTTTGTTTGGGTTTTTTGGGGCTTTTTGTGTTGTTTGTTTTGTTTTGTTGTTGTTTTTTTTTAAGAAGCTAATTGTTTGCACCTTCATAGAAATCCTCACCTATTGACGCGTTTCTCTAACCATAGTGGCTGGGGACACCTGTGATGAGATGAGTAATGTCAGACGATTAAAACGAGCCCGGCGATGTTGACGAGGAGATAAGCGGAACGTTTACTGCCCGGAGTGCACTTTATACAGCTTAGGTTACCCCTGGATAAATGAAGTCTTGGCAGCTGAGGCCTTTTGATGATGCACGTAGCCATGCGCGGCGCAAGAGAGTCGTGTTTCGCGCGAAGGGGCAGAAGCTAAACCCCCCAAGAGAAGAAAGCGGAGAGAAATCCCACACCCTCCTCTCCCCCCCGCCCCCCACCCCCCCCCCCCCCAGCCCCGCCCTTCCTCCCATCCCCCCATCTCCTCCCCCAACCCTAAATGTCCGCTTTGGAAATTGTTGGAAAGAATGTGGCCTCTCTGTGTGTGTGAGAGAGAGAGAGAGAGAGAGAGGCTCTAACTCGGAACTCCCAACTTATTCTGATGTCAGGCCTCTGGCCCATAAATGTATAACATGAGTGATGATATATGCTCTGCACAAGAGCTTGTGTGTGTGTGTGAGAGAGAGAGAGAGAGAGAGAGAGAAATAGCCATCACCGAGCTCTCAAGAGAGTCGAAAACGATTCTTCAGAAATAATATTCCATGCCAGTGTTATGGAGGAGGCTTGGAAAATGCAGAAGGGTAAGACTATACCTAAACATTTAAATAATTTTTTTTTAATGTACTGTCAAGTCTCATGGACCAAAAATCCAAGTTTGGCAGGGATCGGGGAATATTTTAAGAATGGAACCCTAATGTAGAAGGGTACGGACATTTTCATTATTAGTATTATTATTATTGTCGTTGTTGTTGTTGTTAACATTTTAATGAGGATGGCGATACTGATGATGATGATGATGACGACGACGTTGATGATGATTATCATTATTGTTGTTGTTGTTATCATTTATGATAATGTTAGTGATGGTGATAGTGATGATGATAATAATGATAATGGATACTTATATAGCACACTATCCAGAAATCTGCTCTAGGTGCTTTACAAAAACGCTTTTGTTAACATAATACATCATATCTATGTTACATACACACACCAAAATGTGACTACACACACACACACACACACACACACACACACACACACACACACACACACACACACACACACACACACACACACACACACACACACACACACACACACACACGCACGCACACACACACACACGCTGCATACATACATTTTAACATACATGTGTATCTAACAGCTACCCTAACACATACGCACACATAGGCAGGCACAAACTTACATAAACACACGCACACACAATACACATTCATATACATGCATGTAATTATGTACACATACATATGTATACACACATAGTCAAGCACAGCTAACGCATAGGAAGTGGACCTGCCACAATTGAACTTATTGCTGAGGGAAAAGGTGAGTTTTGAGACGAGATTTTAAAGATGCGAGGGAATCAGAATGACGGAGGTTATCAGGGAGCTTGTTCCACGTCTTTGGCGATTGAAAAGAAAACGATCTGTGTCCATAGGTCTTACTTCTAACGTGAGGTATCCTGAGAAGTCGATTATTATCATCATCATCGTCGTCGTCGTCGTCGTCGTCGTTGTTGTTGTTGTACTTATACGGCGCACACTCCCGAAACAGTGAGCTCAAAGTGCATTCCAGGAAGCAATGCACACATTACAGTCGTATACCTACATACTGGCTGGTTTACATGAAATCATCCAAGGGTGAACCTTTTTCTTTTCTCTCTAAGACAGTAATAGAGACTGCATGTCATCACATAAAAATAAAAAAAGAGAGAGAGAGAGCACCCATACCTCCTTTGTTCATAATTGTTTGTTTTTGTTATCGTCGTTTTGATCATTTCGTGTTATCATCTCTCTATCAGTGTCACGTGTTTAGTTGCTCTCCGCGTGTCCTTTTTCACCGTGCATGCTCCCATGCTGATCCCTAAGTGCTGTGGCCTTCTCTTTGTGTGTTTCCAACAGACCATGTGATGATCCCTAAGTGCTGTGGCCTGTCTTTGTGTGTTTCCAACGACCATGCTGATGATCCCTAAGTGCTGTGGCCTGTCTGTGTGTGTTTCCAACAAACCATGTTGATCCCTAAGTGCTGTGGCCTGTCTGTGTGTGTTTCCAACAAACCATGTTGATCCCTAAGTGCTGTGGCCTGTCTGTGTGTGTTTCCAACAAACCATGTTGATCCCTAAGTGCTGTAGCCTGTCTGTGTGTGTTTCCAACAAACCATGCTGATCCCTAAGTGCTGTGGCCTGTCTGTGTGTGTTTCCAACAAACCATGTTGATCCCTAAGTGCTGTGGCCTGTCTTTGTGTGTTTCCAACAAACCATGTTGATCCCTAAGTGCTGTGGCTTGTCTGTGTGTGTTTCCAATAAACCATGTTGATCCCTAAGTGCTGTGGCTTGTCTGTGTGTGTTTCCAACAAACCATGCTGATCCCTAAGTGCTGTGGCCTGTCTTTGTGTGTTTCCAACAAACCATGTTGATCCCTAAGTGCTGTGGCTTGTCTGTGTGTGTTTCCAACAAACCATGTTGATCCCTAAGTGCTGTGGCTTGTCTGTGTGTGTTTCCAACAAACAATGTTGATCCCTAAGTGCTGTGGCCTGTCTGTGTGTGTTTCCAACAAACCATGCTGATCCCTAAGTGCTGTGGCCTGTCTGTGTGTGTTTCCAACAAACCATGTTGATCCCTAAGTGCTGTGGCCTGTCTGTGTGTGTTTCCAACAAACCATGCTGATCCCTAAGTGCTGACGGGCGCAATAGCCGAGTGGTTAAAGCGTTGGACTTTCAATCTGAGGGTCCCGGGTTCGAATCACGGTGACGGCGCCTGGTGGGTAAAGGGTGGAGATTTTTTACGATCTCCCAGGTCAACATATGTGCAGACCTGCTAGTGCCTGAACCCCCTTCGCGTGTGTATATGCAAGCAGAAGATCAAATACGCACGTTAAAGATCCTGTAATCCATGTCAGCGTTCGGTGGGTTATGGAAACAAGAACATTCCCAGCATGCACACCCCCGAAAGCGGAGTATGGCTGCCTATATGGCGGGGTAAAAACGGTCATACACGTAAAAGCCCACTCGTGTGCATACGAGTGAACGTGGGAGTTGCAGCCCACGAACGCAGAAGAAGAAGAAGAAGAAGAATCCCTAAGTGCTGTGGCCTGTCTTTGTCTGCTTCCAACGACTGATTCCTTTTTGTTGTTCAGTCATCAAGCTTCTTTCTTTCTGTCTGTCTTTCTTTCTTTCTTCCTCCCATCAATTTCTCATCACCCCCCTTCAGGTCATTTCTGCTTCTGCTTGTAGCGTAATAGCTTCCTTGTGTTTTCGTTTGTTTTGTTTGCTTTTGTTTGTTTGTTTGTGTTTGTTTTGTGCATCCTTAACCATCCTCTCTCTGTGTCTGTTTTTTTCTAATTGGCTGTCTGCACCCCCCCCCCTCTCTCTCTCTCTCTCTCTCTCTCTCTCTCTCTCTCTCTCTCTCTACCTCTACCTCTCTGAAAATGAAAAGTACATGGTTTCTTTCGTTTAACTGAAACTTGCAGCCTGAAAATATATATATATATTTGTCGGTCCTTACACACAAATGGCACAGAGATATGCTGGTCCAGTCACATTTCGAACAAGGACTCTATGTTTGAATGCGAATAAAGTCTGCTTCGTGCCTGTAAAAAAAAAATTTAAATATATTTTTTTTTTTTTTTTTTAAGAGACATTTTTGGAAGTGTGCGTGATATAAGTTACATGATACGTACAAAATTATGTATGAGATACTACTGTATTTTATGTTAAAAGCGTTTAATATATATTTTTTCCCCACAGTGAGGATGTAATCGTGTACCCCCGCGTCACAAAGGTTATTCAGCTGATGAAATTAAAAAGCTCCAGTGTTGAGTGTTCTCTTCCTCCCCCCCCCCCCCACCCCCACCCCCCACCCCTCTCTCTCTCTCTCTCTCTGTCTCTCTCCCTCTTTCTCTCTCTTTCTCTCATTTTGCTTTATATTTATATAGAGCGTTTAAACAACGCAGTGCTTATGAAACGTAATTTTCTTTGTATTTGTGACCCAGTGCGCTATGCTTGCTCCAAAACTGCTCACACACGAGTTGCATCAGACGACGTTTTCGCAACTAACCCGCGCACAGATTGTGTGACATCACTTCCAGTTTGAACGCCAAGCCGATTACATCATTTTGTTCTCGCCAGACAGCCTACTCCTCGACCAGCGTCGCGGTATGCTATTGGCTGAGCGGAAACTTGTGTATCTGTTCCACCGTAATTAATTAATATATCTTTTGTCGGATCAGTAAACTACAAGTATTATATACTGGCAGAATCGTCACAAGTCCATCTTTAAGTCTATTCCATTTGTGTTTGCCTACGTTAAACTGATTTAACGCAGTTTGTAATTTTCAGCGACAAGCTCGTTAAAACTGACCCTGTTCAGGTGACTTAAATTAAGATTATAAATTCATCTCAAATAATCAACACTTCATTTTATACTCATTAGAAAGTAGGTGTTGAGCTCTTTCTTTTGCAACTGATCCGACGTAAATCAGTTCAGGAATCATTTAGAAATCTGTCCCTGAACACCTTGTAAGAAACAGTTGTTGTCAGATTTGGCCTGATTAATGACGATCTGTTCGCAGCACACGTGACTGCCTTTGCAGTCCGCTTAACTTGCATGAATTGACACAGTGAGTGATGAGTGGTCATTTTCATACCTGGTCAGTCATTTGTGACTGGCCTCTGTATGTTCCTGGCCTGTGTGCGGGATCTTGTCTATTCTTTTATTCAGTCATGATCATTTAGTTAGTTCTTTTGTACCGTCCGTGCCCTATTAGAACCACTCAGTACACGGCTACATATTAATATGCGGCTTTCTGTCAATTCCATGTGTACCCCCTTCTAAGGGGCTATGGCCTGTATGAATAAAACGTCTTGTCTCTCTCTCTCTCTCTCTCTCTCTCTCTCTCAGTCTCTCTCTCTCCGTCTCTCTTCTCTCTCGGTATGTGGCATGCGCACTTCATGGTACGTCTAAAACGTCTGGTAGCATTTCACGGGCTCCCAAGAACAACGCAATAAATATAGCGGATAATGAGCTCTGTTATCTAAGAGGAGAAAGAGAGAGAGTGAGGGAGAGATGGAGAGAGAAATATAGGGGAGATAAAGAGACAGGGGGTGGGGGGGGAGGGGAGATGCGAAGAGACAGATGTTGGGGTAGGGTGGAGAGGGAGAGAGAGAGAAACCCGTACTTTTAACCTTGCAGCTACCCAACAAGCCAAATTGTCGCGTCTGCGGAAGACTTTTTTTTTTGTGTCTTGAATTTAAACCCAACCTCCTAGCCCAACCCCCTATTCCCCCCCCCCCCCCCCCCCCCGCCCCCTTCCCACCGACCCCCAGCATATAGATACAGTTCATCATAATTAGATACGGACAAAAAGAGAGACGGAAGATACATGGTTTCGTGTCAATCAACCCAAAATTACCGCTGCCAAGCAGAGCAGGCCACGCATGCTAACATGGAACCGAGGCAACTAACTATATAGATATATTTTTTTTTTTTTTAAAAGCCCCCCTTCCTCCCCCTCCCATCGCATCCCACCCCCCTTCTCCCATCCCACTTGCAACCCCACCCCCCACCCCCACCCCCACCCCCTGAAATGGACCTGACAGAAAACGACAGAGCTATAGATCTGTTACGATACACACCCTTCCACTTTCTCTGCGCGCGCGCACACACACAACTACACACACACACACACACACACACACACACACACACACACATCGCGTCCATGCGAACGCCCCATGCGTGCGCGCGGACGCGGCGAGATCGCCGATTGCGATAGTGGCGCGAGACCCATAACTTGCCGGCCCCGGAGTATGGCATACCACTCGCGCCACAAAGTGTGTCACGGCGGACTGAGGCATTGCCGCTGATCGGAGCCGTGACAGTGAGGGTGGGATGGGGAGGATGTGTGGGAGGTAAGGTGGGGGGGGGGGGGGGCGGTGGAGTTCCATAGGGGAGTAGGGGGAAGGGCGGAGGGGGGCGGGGGGGGTTTGGCATCCTTAGGTTATCGGGCACGTGAATGCTACTGTGTCTGAGAGTTTGGTAGGTAGGGGGACTTTACTTGGGGGGTGAGTAGGGGTGTGGGTTGGTGAACTTCATCCTACTCCCTTCACCCTAAACCCTTCCTCCACTTCCACTCCTCCCCCCCCCCCCCACACACACACTTCCCTTAACCCCTAACCACCACTCCCAACTCCCCCCTACCCACCCCCCCCCCCCCCCTGTCCGGAGGCAGACGATGGGGTCCCGAGTCGTTTGACATGGGTCCACAGGTGGGCTGAGAATTGGGGTGCTGAGAGGTGCTTGGCTTTTTTTTTTTCGGGTTGTGTGTGTGTAGGGGAGGGGAGGGGGGCGTGGGGAGGGGGTGGGGAGAGGGCGGATGGGAAGCTTAAGGAGAAGATAGGTGGAGTTCTGTGACCTTGAGTCTGTCTGTCTGTCTGTCTGTCTCCAGTTCACTTCCTGACTCTCTTCTTCCACACAGACCGCTCCTCCCCACCACCCTTTCTTTAACCCCCCCCCACCCCCCCACCCCCCACCCCCCCACCCCCCACACACACACCCTCTGCCCCCATCCCTCATTCCAACCCCTCCTTGCTGTTTTTCTTTGAAAGTTTCTGTTAGTAAGGTTAGGTACTTTGTGAGGGACCGTCCACTGTGTTGTGTTGTACGGTCATTGGCCAGACGATGTGACATTGTTGCAAGGTCTTATGTTTGAAACCACTTGTTTTGTGAAGCACCGAAAGACACGTTTCTGGATAGTGTGCTATATACGTATTCAGTTGCAGTAGTGGTAGTAGTAGTAGTAGTAGTATCATTAGCATTATTTAAAAGGAATACGTCCACACTGGATGCGTCATTAGCTTTTTTTTTAAGGAATACGTCCACACTGGATGCGTCATTAGCATTTTTTTTAAAGGAATACGTCCACTCTGGATGCGTCATTAGCATTTTTTTAAAAGGAATACGTCCACTCTGGATGCGTCATTAGCATTTTTTTTAAAGGAATACGTCCACTCTGGATGCGTCATTAGCTTCTTTTTCTTTTTTTTTAAAGGAATACGTCCACTCTGGATGCGTCATTTAGCTTCTTTTTTTTTAAAGGAATACGTCCACTCTGGATGCGTCATTAGCTTCTTTTTCTTTTTTTTTTAAAGGAATACGTCCACTCTGGATGCGTCATTAGCATTTTTTTTTTAAAGGAATATGTCCACTCTGGATGCGTCATTAGCTTCTTTTTCTTTTTTTTTTTTAAAGGAATACGTCCACTCTGGATGCGTCATTAGCATTTTTTTTTTAAAGGAATACGTCCACTCTGGATGCGTCATTAGCATTTTTTTTTAAAGGAATATGTCCACTCTGGAGGCGTCATTAGCATTTTTTTTTAAAGGAATATGTCCACTCTGGAGGCGTCATTAGCATTTTTTTTTAAAGGAATATGTCCACTCTGGAGGCGTCATTAGCATTTTTTTTTAAAGGAATATGTCCACTCTGGATGCGTCATTAGCATTTTTTTTAAAGGAATATGTCCACTCTGGAGGCGTCATTAGCATTTTTTTTAAGGAATACGTCCACACTGGATGCGTCATTAGCATTTTTTTTAAAGGAATACGTCCACTCTGGATGCGTCATTAGCATTTTTTTTTAAAGGAATACGTCCACTCTGGATGCGTCATTAGCATTTTTTTTTTTAAAGGAATACGTCCACTCTGGATGCGTCATTAGCATTTTTTTTAAAGGAATATGTCCACTCTGGAGGCGTCATTAGCATTTTTTTTAAAGGAATACGTCCACTCTGGATGCGTCATTAGCAATTTTTTTAAAAGGAATACGTCCACTGGATGCGTCATTAGCAATTTTTTTTAAAGGAATACGTCCACTGGATGCGTCATTAGCTCTTTTTTTTAAGGAATACGTCCACTCTGGATGCGTCATTAGCTTCTTTTTTTTTAAAGGAATACGTCCACTCTGGATGCGTCATTAGTTTTTTTGTTTTTTTTAAAGGAATACGTCCACACTGAATGTGAGTGTGAATCAGACAGGATGATACGACCAGTACCTCATTTTGACCATCTTTTAGAAAATGGATACACAATCATTCACATGCACGCGTTCATGAACGTACTGATCATGCTTGCTTGCTTATGGGGGGTTTTTTTTTTTTTACCTGGTGGGGTGATATTTATGGGGCGTGAAAACTTCCTTTTCCGGTTTCTCGGAGCGCGAAAGATATTACGAAACAGGCACCGGAAGTGCGTCACCTTTGTGAGGCAGCATGGGGCGGATGTCCACCCGGAACCTGCCCGACCGTATGTGGCATCAGGAAATGTGACCAGGGCTGTCTCCCAGGGAGCCAGTTGCATTGCTCGGCCGGACGGAAGAGTCTAGTATGGTCGTGACCCGCTACTAACTGTGTGTAGTATGGAACTGACCAATGGCGTAGTTCGGTCAACGTAGGAATTTAGTCGCGTGTAACTGTCAAAAAGTTAGAACCAAGCTATGCAACTGGCACCTGGAGCCACGGATATCCAGGATTAAGTGCAGAGCGCGTCTGGCAACAAACACAATTACTGGAGCCAGTTGCATTGCTTATACGGATTAAATAGCATCATATTTGTTTTTTTCTAAGGACAATGATAAGCCATTTTCTGTCATAAGGTTGCTGATTTTATCAAGTTCCCGCTGGTGTATTTTCTTTATGTAATTCAGTGTCCTGGTAAGCGTTTTATTTTTCATTGTCACCTTCATCCATAAACAAATGTCATCAGCAAATTGAACAAGAGTGTGTGTGTGTGTGTGTGTGTCCCCCCCTCTCTCTCTCCATCACCGGCGTTCTCTCGTTTTGCCTTGTCCTTTACCTGTCCGTTCTTGCCTCGTTTTCCATCATTATTATGCAAACATGTTGGCACGAGCACGCTCACACACACACACACACACACACACACACACACACACACACACACACACACACACAGAGCCACGTTACCCTACACCTCACACCTCCATCCCTCTGTGTCTCAATCTCTGTCTCTGTCTTTCTGTCTGTCTCTGTGTCTCTGTCTCTTTCTGTCTGTCTCTCTGTCTGTCTCTCTCCCTCTCTGTCTCTTTCTCTCCCCCTTTCTATGTCTGTCTCTCTCTTTCTCTGTCTCTCTCTCCCCCTCTCTCTCTCTCTCCCCTCTCTCTCTCTCTCCCCTCTCTCTCTCTACCCTCTCTCTCTTTTCCCCCTCTCTCTCTCTCTGTCTCTCTTTCTCTCTGTCTCTCTCCCTCTCTCTCTCTCTCTCTCTCTCTCTCGCTCTCTCTCTCTCCTCCCCCCTCCCTCCACATGTAGTGACCAACAAGCGGATCACAACTTGTGAAACAATCGGCCGAAACGGGATCTCGCAGGTGTGTTCCGACCGTACCCCCCCCCCACCCCACCCCCCTCCACCCCCCCCCCCCACCCCTGCCCCCCCCCCCCCCACACACACACACACCCCCCCTTCCTCCCAAGCTCAAACAAGAGTTTTTCCAGCTCCCACCCCCCCCCACCCCCAGCCCCTCTCTCCCCTCCCCTCCTGTAAAGTAAACAGTAGCAGACTCTGGGAGGTGACGGTGCTAATACAATACACACGACACCAACATGGTTGGTGAAATTAATGGTGGTGGAGCTGTGTTGCTGATTGGCCTTCGCGCGCTTCAATCTGCTTCCGTGTCTGGAGTGTTTGTTCTCTGTGATTGCGTCCACTCACTCCTTCATCGATACCTCTCTCTCTCTCTCTCTCTCTGTCTCTCTCTCTCTCTCTCTCTCTCTCTCTCTCATTCAGCCAGCAAACAGATGGCTTGCTGGAGGGGATTTTTTTTTTTTTTTAATGAAATCGAGAAGACCGAAAATAATGGTTTGAAGTGTTGTGCTTCTGTGGGTTTTTGTGCGTGTGTGTGGGTGTGTATTGCAGTTCCCTTGTGTTTGTTTGTTTGTTTCCCCCCCCCCCCCACCCACACCCCCTCTCTCCCCTCTTCCTGAAGATTAAGTCAATTTTACCTGAGCGGTTTATCCTCTGCACGCAATTATTGTGAAGCCGATTGTTTTGGGTCTGTGACTCACTGCGCGTTTCAGTTAGGGAGTGTAGTGAATTAGTGTACTACTGTGTCATTACACGACATTATCCCGGCAGGTGTCATTTTTTTTGTTGGTGAAACTCTCAGGTGAAAACTGGACCTTGCGGGATGGGGGATGGGGGGGGGGGGATAGTGGAGCTGGAAGGGGGTGAGGTAATTGTGGCTGGGTAGGGGTGGGAGGAGGAGGAGGGGGAGAGAATAAAGTAATTATCAAAGAAATTTAACAGTACCTTAGCACCCCCACCCCTTCCTCCCTCCCACCCAACCCCGACACATTTCTCCGAAAATCGGGGATATCATGTTGATGTTTAAAAAAGCAAAAGACGAAAAAGAACAAGAAAAACAGAAATGGGAAAGAACAAACAAACAAACAAAACCACCACAAAAATGTCAGCAACTAAATCAAAGGGAAAGAATATCCAGAATACAGATCAATATCCACAACGATACATTCCATTTTTCTTCCATTTTTGATATCACATAGACAGTTGACACACACACGCGCGCGCACGTAAAACACGAAGAAAGTAAGCAAAGATGAAAGGAGAACAGCATGATATAAATATAGTGTGTTTTTTGGGGGGGAAAAAACAACAACTACGAATAAGGAAATAAATCATTTGAATAAGTCATCCAATATAAGAGAAGATACCGTGTACCCCATTCCACATAAAATGCATCATATGCACATATTTTAGCTTACTCACTCTCTCCACAAGGTTTCATAGTCAAATTGTATTTCATTCTTGCTCGTGTCAAACAATGAATTTCCACACCTGGAACTTTTTTTTTTCAGTCGTAATTTGCACGGGTTTTTTTTCTTCCGTTTTTTGTTGTTGTTTTTTTTGGGGGGGTTTATGTTTTTTGTTGTTGGTTTTTCAGCCATAGCATCTTAGCATCAGACCAATACTTTTCTCCATTTTCGATAAATAGTCAAAACTTCTGAAACTGACGTTTCCTTTCAGTTTTGAATCCAAATTTCAAAGATACTGAAAACATGAGTAAATAATTCATTCATGTTATTTCTATGATTGCTGCAGCAACTTGTCTGGTAAGAAATTGTAGGTCGATGTTCTCTGTTTGAATAGACCCATAGCCGCCCGCCCCCCTACCCCCCCCCCCCCCCCGCCCCCCTTCCCCCACTTTCACACACCCCCACTCTCACACACACACACACGCTCTCGTTTTACTTGTTTGTTTCTGACACTATTCAGCAGCATAGTAAATTCATACATTTCCCCAACTTTGGACAAACACGAACGCTGAATACATTTTGGTATATCTCCTGTGTGGAAGCTAATTTAGGCCTATACATATGTACATACACGAACGCTGACTACCACCCCCCCCCCCCCTCCCCATCCCCAACCCAGCCCCTCAAAAAAAAATATATATATATATTCTTTGTGGAAGCTTATTTATCAAATACATATGGATGGGGAGATATTGTACAAGGCTGAGAGCTGTTCACACAGGCCTGACGAGTAGCATGCAAGGGCATTCACTCCATCTCTCTCCTTTCTCTCTCCTGGCTGACTTCCGGTCTCCAGTTCCGGTCTTCCCTGAGGGCGCGCCCCGATCTTTTGAGTGTGGGAGGAAGTGTAACCGGAACATTCTGTGGACTAGCTCTCTTATTATTTTGTGAAGGTCACGATGTTTTTCTCTGTGTGTGTGCGTGCGTGCGTGTGTGTGTGTGTGTGTGTGTGTGTGTGTGTGTGCGCGTGGGAGGAAATGCCTCTTACAATGTAATGTGACGTTGACAAACGGTCGTCTGTCTGTGTGCTTCTCCTCGTTTGGCAAAAGAAAAAAATATATTGCAAGAAAGTTAATTTGGTGTATATATATATATATATATAGAGAGAGAGAGAGAGAGAGATATGTATGTATGTATGTATGTATGTATATATATATATATATGTATGTATGTATGTATGTGTGTGTATATATATATATATATATATATATATTTCAGCGGCCCTCTCTCACTATCTTGTTTGTCACTTTCTGTTTCATTCTCTGTCCGTTTCTCTGTATGTCTGTCTGTCAGACTGTCAGCCTCTCTCTCTCTCTCTCTCTCTGTATGTCTCTTTGTATCTGTCTCTCTCTCCCATAGTCTCTCTCTCTCTGTCTGTGTCTCTGTCTCCGTCTCTCTCTCTCTTTCTTTTTTTTTTCGCGCGCGTGCGTGTTTGTGTGTGTGCGCGTGCGTGTGTGTGCGCGTGTGCGTGCGTGTGTGTGTGCGTGTGTGCGTGTGTGCGTGTGTGTGTGTGTGTGTCCACGCTTCTGTCTCTCTATGCCTGTTTTCTCTGTTTCTGTGTCTCTACCTGCCTGTCTTTGTTTGTTGCGTTCGCTATTCATCCCAAGACCAGAAAATCTATAATGCACAATAGTAGCGGCAGGGTGGCGTTGGTTGGAACGGGGGTTGGGGGAAGGGGGTGCTGATTCCTTTCTTCATTAAACAGACGCTACTGTCAAGACGCATGTGATTCCTTCCCACCCACACCATAGTCCCCACCCCACTCCACCCCACCCTTCCGCCTTTTCGCCTTTTCACCGAAATGGTTGTTCACAGAAATGACACGAGGTTGAGGGGGGGGTGAGGAGGGGTGGGGGTTGTTGTCATTAGTTTTAATTAGTAATTGGGCGTGGACAGTCGTGGTTCGCCCCCCAAAAGTAATTGTCAGGCACGAGTGTAAGTTTATACACTTCATCGCACTGCATGGTCCGCGAGGTTTATGGTGTTAGTAGCAGCGCTTTTCGAACTGTGTCAATAGTGGAAGTTTGCGCTCACATCACAACTTTTTCTTAGTGTGTTTTTTGTTGTTGTTGTTGTTGTTGTTGTTTTTTGGTGTGAGTTTTATTGGGGGGTTTTGTCTGTCTGTTTGTTAGTTTTACAATTTAAATTGTAATATGGAAGAGAGTTGTTCCTCATGTTGTCCATATGGAAAGGTAGTTGAAACAAAACCAAGGGTTTTTGTGAACTGCTGGTCGTAGGATTTCTGCTTCTTCTCTCTCTCTCTCTCTCTCTCTCTCTCTAGCTATCTCTCTCTCCCTCTCTCTCTCTCCAGTTTCCCCTCCCCATCATCCCTCCCTCTCTCTCTCTCCCCCTCTCTCTCCACCTCTCTCTCTCTCTGTGTGTCTCTCTCTCCCTCTCTCTCTGTCTCTCTGTCCACCCTCTCTCTCTCTTCCACATTGTCTTCCCCCTTCTGGTCGTTTTAGGTCCCTCCCCCCCCACGCCCACCTCCGCCCTGAGAAAGTTTACCATAAGGTTGTGTGTGTGTGTGTGTAAGTGTGTGTGTGTGTGTGTTTGAGAGAGAGAGAGAGAGGTGAGAGAGATGATGATGATGTTATAGATTGGCTGATTTATGCCATAGCATTCTGATATTATTGTGACGTTTTGTTCATTCATTCAGCCCCTGACAATGATGTCTTTTTTTTTTCTGTCTAATTTCAGGTCCACCATCCTCGATCCAAGCGGTAACGATGGCAACGGTGAGTTTATCTGTCTGTCCGTCCGTATGTGCGTACGTACGTTCCTCTCTCTGCCTCCTGTCTCTGTCTCTCTCTCTCTCTGTCTCTGTCCCCCTCTCTCTGTCTTTAACCTCTCACTCTCTCTTAACACCTCTCTCTCTCCAACCTCTCTCTCTTTCTCTCTCTACCCTCTCTGGAGTGAAAGCAGGGTGTACATGAAATCATATATGTGAGAGGGTGGTCGAATTTCCTTTTTTTTTTTCTTATTATTTTCTTTGAAGTGATGAAGTGATACAATGCTACATTTTTAATTATGGTGACAGTGCTACCAGTCTTTGTTTCACTGCAGTGTTTAAAACTCGCATCATAGAGATTACTGTAATCTGTTGACGTGGAAAAGTTACCCCCTTGTCAAAAAGACCTTTGCAGGCAGTGACAATAAAACATTTCAAGTTTCAAGTTTTCACGTCCGTTTCTCTCTCTACCCTCTTTCTCTCTCCTCTCTCTCTCTCTCTCCTTCTCTCTCTCTCTCTCTCTCTCTCTCTCTTTATACCCTCTCTCTCTCTCTCTCTCCCTCCATCTCTTTCTCTCTTTGTACCCCTCTCTCTCTCTCTTTCTCAACTCTCTCTCTTTGTACCCTCTATCTCTCTCTCTCCTTTTCAACTCCCCCTCCCTCCCTCCCTCTCTCTGTCTCTCTGTCTCTATCTCTCTGTCTCTTTCTCTCTTTGTACCTCTCTCTCTCTCTTGTACCCTCTATCTCTCTCTCTCTCTCCCTCTGTCTCTTTCTGTCTTTGTACCCCCCTCTCTCTCTCTCTCCTTTTCAACTCCCCCTCCCTCCCTCCCTCTCTCTGTCTGTCTTTCTCTCTCTCTTTCTCTCTTTGTACCCTCTCTCTCTCTCTCTTGCACCCTCCATCTCTATCTCTCTCTCCCTCTGTCTCTCTCTCTCTCTCTCCCTCCATCTCTTTCTCTCTTTGTACCCCCCTCTCTCTCTCTCTCCTTTTCAACTCCCCCTCCCTCCCTCTCTCTGTCTCTCTGTCCCTCTCTCTCTCTCTCTCTTTGTACCCTCTCTCTCTCTCTTGTACTCTCTATCTCCCTCCCTCTGTCTCTTTCTTTCTTTGTACCCTCTCTCTCTCTCTCTCCTTTTCAACTCCCCCTCCCTCCCTCCCCCCCTGCCCCCCCTCTCTCTCTCTCTGTCTCCCATTCCATCCTCCCTTACCTGCGTATCTGCACGTCTTGTCAACTTCCTAATGGGCTGTCATTCCTACTGCCTATCTTGTATCGCGGGGCTTCCTTTTTGCTTCTGTCCATTAAGTGCTAATAAAGCCTGTCTGTGTATAAGCTGGCAGTTCCTATCTCTTCTTTTTCTTTTTCTTTTTTTTTTTCTTTTTTTTGTTGTTGTTGTTTCTTTTTTTGTTTGGTTGTTTTTTCTTTGTTTTTCGGGGCTGGGAATGGCATGCCGGGATACCGCGGGGTGTGTGTCAATCATATCCGTTCATCCCCCCCCCCCCCCCACACCCCCACCCCCCTCCCCCCGTGTCTACGCGACCCCCTCTCTTCTTCAACACTCTGCTCATCCTTCCTTTCCCTCCTTCCTTCCTTCCTTTCCTTCCTGCTTTCCTTTCCTTCCTTCCTTCCGTCCTCTCTCAGTTCCTTCGTTCTAATCATTGTTTGTGTCCATTTAACAGACCACACAATGTAAAAAAAATAAATAAATAAATAAATAATAATAATAATAATAATAAAAATGAAAAACGGTTTTTTATTTGGTTGGTAGGATGTATTTTTTTCTCAGTACTTTTTGTCTCCCTCCCCCCCCCCACCCCCGATCCCCCGCCCACACA
>NC_134878.1:62231261-62233761 GCF_041734735.1 Babylonia areolata | reverse complement strand
TTGGGGGCGGGAGAGGGTGGGGGGAGGTTGAGGGGGTGATGCATGTGGTGTGATGTGTGTGTGTGTGTGTGTGATGTGATTTGAATGTGTGTGTGTGTGTTTGGTTTTGTGTGTGTGTGTGTGTATGTATGTGTGTGTGTGTGTGTGTGTGTGTGTGCGTGCGTGCGTGTGTGCGCGCGTTTGCTCGTGCGTGTGCGTGTGAGTTCGCGCGTGCGCCCGCCAGAGTGGACAGTAAAAAAAAAAATGCACATGTTAGTGATGGAATGAATATGATTGCTATATATATAATTTCTTATTTTATTGTGATATCACCTTCATCATTACATTTTTTTTTTAATCGTAAAAGCCCTCTTCACTGCATTCACGTGCTCGGCGCTCTCTTTTCATCTCTTTGTCTGATGGGCGCAACAGCCGACAGCCGCTATGTAAGCAGGCAGCCATACTCCGATTTCGATGGTGTGCATGCTGGATATATTTATGCTTCCATACACATCGATCACTGATATGAATTTCGTGGTCTTTAACGTGCGTAATTATTTGATCTTCATCCGTAGGCACACAAAGGGAAGTACGACGTATTGGTGCCGAAATGTTGGAAATCCGCTCTTTATCTGCAAAGCGATTCGGGGGCCTTCAGATTGAAAGTCCAATACTTGAGAAACTGTCATACACGTAAAAAAAAATGTATTTACATAAAATAAAAAATAACCTACTCGTTGATACGTACGAGTCAGTGAAAATGGAAGTTTGGAGATTTTAATCACTGTGATTTAAAGAAAGCCTTACCTTCTTTTAAACAATTATGTTACCTGCCGGACCCGACTGGACAAGACAATCGATCTATGTTATGGGAACATTCCTAATGCCTGCAAATCTGTTCCTCTAGCACCAGTGGGTGTATCTGATCATGATGTTGTTCATTTAATCCCAGCCTACAGACCAAAGATACAGACAGAGCCGACTGTGAAAAAGAGTGTGAAAGTTTGGACGTCAGAGAGTGTGGATGAACTGAGAGGATGTTTTGATTGTAGTGACTGGAGTGTGTTGACCGACCCATGTGAGAATGTTCATGAAGCAGCTGATGTTGTTACATCTGATATCAGTTTCTGTGAAGACGTGATACCGACCAAAATAATTAAACTTTTCCCCAACAACAAACCATGGATCTCAAAGTCTCTCAAAACCATTTTAAACGAGAAAAGGGTAGCATTTCAGTCAGGGAACAAGAAGGATAGGAAATTGATACAAAAGAAGCTTAGAGGTGAATTACGAAGGGGACAGAGGGAATTCAAATCAAAAGTAGAGAAACAGTTTCAGACAGGAAAAATGGCAGATGCATGGGATGGGTTAAAAATCATCACTGGAGAAACGAAAAGGAAAACAGTAGCTTGTGAAATGAAAAGGGATGAACAGCTTGATTTTTCAAACAAACTGAATGATTTCTACTGTCGCTTTGAAAGGAATGATCTGGGAAGGGAACTGGATAGTGTGATCTCACAGCTGCAGGAAAAAGATCAAAGATAGGAACACAGGTGAGGACTCTAAAGATCGATGCAAAAGAAGAAGTTTTGTTTTGTATTACCTTCCGACATCTTGTGAAACTGTAAGTTACCAGAACATTCATTGTGCAAAAGCCTCACCCCACCCACCCCCTACCCCACCTCACATCCCCACCTCACCCCCATCCACCACCACCACCACCACCACCACCACCCCAGACGCTGACACTAATTTGAGAAATATTTTTCCAAGGCAGACTGCAGGCTGTGCCTTTATTGGCAGAACTCTCTGGCTTCAACACAGAAGTCTGCATTCAAAGGATGTTATTATGGCGATGCCAGACTGCTGGTTCAAGACAAAACCCATACTTTTGCTCACACACACACACACACACACACACACACACACACACACAACCACACACACACACACACACTACCACACACACACACACACACACACACACACACACACACACACACACACACACACACACACACACCACATCGGAGAGGGCTCAAAACCTGATGTTGACGTATATTACAGTTGGGCAGTAGATACTAGTAGAACTCGCGTACAGCGCACTGACACGTATATAGTTTATGTTCTCTACTTCTCCGTGGCCTAGCGCAGTATGTGGGTGGGTGGGTGGGCGGTGGGTTGGTCTACTTGAGCTTGGGCTGCCACATCAGGCGTGTAATTATGTGGTTCGTGGCGATGCAAACAACGGTGTGGTTTTTGTTGTTGATTTCTTTTCTTTTTCTTTCTTTTTTTTTTTTTTCTTTTCCTATTCCTAAACATTGCGAACAAACTTTCTCTTCCTGCGAAAGATACGAGACTGCATGCTGCGGTGATTGTGAAAATAGTTGGGATTGTTTGCTGCCTCGGGGGCAAATGTTGATGTCCTTTTTGGAATCGGTCGGGTTGAATGCACACACACACACACACACACACACACACACACACACACACACACACACACTCTTTCTCTCTCCACTCC
>NC_134878.1:62218761-62223761 GCF_041734735.1 Babylonia areolata | reverse complement strand
CAGTTGTTTTAACAGTCCAGTTGTGTTTGAGCCAAGGAGGTGGGAGGGTGGGGGGGGGGGGGGGTTGCGGGGGAGATGAGTGAATGATGAATGGAGTGTTGTGTGTTGCTTGCCTGCATGCTTAATGTACAGCCTTTTTTTTTTTTTTTTTTTTTTTAAGGTCGTGTGACCATGAAAAGCGTCATCATTATGACGCACAATGAAAGAGTCTTAATGATAATTGTCCATAAATTAGACTATTGTGTTTTTGGTTTTCCGGTCCAAAATCGCCCGGTGCCCGATGAATCTCGAAGTGTGTGCACGCGAAAGAGCTGTTGCAAGGACATTACGTCATGTCCTTGCTGGCTGCCGCTGTAATGAATTATTGTTAGCTTGCTTCAGTTGACAGGGACATACATGTGTGTTGTGTTGTCTTTATCGTGATGTTTGTTTGTATTGTGCTTTTTTTTTTTTTTTTTTTTTTTTTTTTGGTTTTGTATTCTTTGTCCTTTTGATCTTTTTTTTTTTTAATTTAAGATTTCTTGCTGCATATATGTGTACAGTGTTTTACACACACACACACACACACACACACACACACACACACACACACACACACACACACACACACACGTGCGCGCGCGCGAGAGAGAGAGTGATATGGTTGTAAAAATGGTTGGAGAGTGAAAGAGAGACTGTGTGTGTGGCGGGAGGGGGGGGGGGAATTGTGTGTGTGAGTTTTAGAATGTATATATATATATTTATATGTATGTATATATATATATATATATATATATATACAATACATTATTTATGTACATAAGATGTTATATAAATATTTGATACAGGCCAAAAGCCCCAACAAAACACACAGTACAAGACGAAAACCGAAAATAGTTACAGCGGGAACACAGGGGCGAATAAATACAACATAAATATAGATCACCTCAGCTCATTATTTGGGGGAACTGCTTCTTTCTTCCTAATTAATTCCCGGACATAATTATACAGTGTATTTGGAAGGGTCAATAATGATTATAATAATAATAATAATAGTAATATGTTCGTCTTTTTGTAGACTGCTAGCTATTCTGAACTGTGGAAATGGAGGTGTTGGAGATATGTATGCTTTAACGAGTTACACAGAGAGCGCAAAGATGGTGATGAACAGAAAAGAGCGAGAGAGAGAGAGAGGGGGGGGGGATGGAGAGGGAGAGAGAGAGGGGGGCGTGGTATGGGTGTAAAACATGCTTCTGTTATTGAAATGACACAAACTTCTTTTTTTTTTTTCTTTTTTTTTTTAACCTGTCTTTCCTTTCGCTAAGGTGCGAGTGATCTGGATTTTCAGAGTGGAGGTGGAAGACGGGCGCAATAGCCGAATGGTTTTAAAGCGTTGGACTTTCAATCTGAGGGCCCCCGGGGTTCGAATCTCGGCGTGCATGCTGGGTATATAAAATTATGTCTTTGTTTCCAACTCACCGAACACTGGCCATCATTTTCAGGGGGATAATTATGACAAAGCAAAAAGCACACCCCCACCCCCACCCCCACCCACCCCCCCAAAAAAAAAGTTCTGCGAGAGACAGACAGAGAAACAGACAGACAGACAGAGACCGACAGACAGACAAACAGAGAAACAGGCAGACAGACAGACAGAGAGCAAACACAAATTAATGCGAGCGAAACGTCAACACTTCCTCGCCATGGACATGGATATGGATAGGGGGGGGGGGGGACCTGCGCAGGGGGGGGGGGGGGGAAGCAGGTTGCATTAATTTTTATCAGGGTGTGCATATCGCCGCGAACAGTGTGACTCATTGCTGCCATTGCTAAATCAACGACTGCAGTCATATGGGGATTGAGAGGAGGGGAGGGAGGGAGGGGAAGGACGGAAGGAGGTGGGTGGTAAGGAGAGAGGTATGGTAGAGGGGGTGGGGGGAGTGGGGAGGTGTCGTCCCCCCCTGCATTCCCCACCCCTCACACACACACACACACACACACACACACACACCCTCACCATTCAGCGAAGTGGCGAATTATTATGATCTTATTATTATTATTATTATTATTATCATCTACATCGCGTGTGTCGTTGGTCTTTGTGTCCCGGGTGAACATTTTTTTTTTTTTTTTTTGGCATGTCTTTTTCTTTCTGTCTCGCTCCTGACTGTCAACACCACCACCACACCCCCCCAACTCTGTCTGTTTGTCTGTCTGTCTCTCTCTCTCTCTCTCTCTCTCTCTCTCTCCATCTCCACCCCTCTCTCTCTCTCTCCATCTCCACTCCTCTCTCTCTCTCTCCATCTCCACTCCTCTATTCTCTCTCTCTCTCCATCTCCACTCCTCTCTCTCTCTCTCTCTCTCCATCTCCACCCCTCTCTCCATCTCCACCCCTCTCTCTCTCTCTCTCCATCTCCACCCCTCTCTCTCTCTCTCTCCATCTCCACCCCTCTCTCCATCTCCACCCCTCTCTCTCTCTCTCCATCTCCACCCCTCTCTCTCTCTCTCCATCTCCACCCCTCTCTCTCTGTCTCCATCTCCACCCCTCTCTCCATCTCCACCCCTCTCTCTCTCTCTCTCTCCATCTCCACCCCTCTCTCTCTCTCTCCCTTCCTGTATCTCTATGTGTGTCTCTCTCTGTCTGTCTCTCTCCCTCCTTGTGACTGTCTCTCTGTCTCCCTTTGTATGTCTGTCTGTCTCTCTCTCTCTCTCTCTCTCTCTGTCTCTCTCTCTCTCCATCTCCACCCACCTCTCTCTCTCTCTGTCGCTCCCTCCCTGTATCTATCTCTCTGTCTCTCTCTCTGTCTGTCTCTGCCTCTCTTTCTCCCCCCTCTCTCTCTCTCTCTCTCTCTCTCTCCTTACCTTGTGTCTGTCTCTCTGTCTTCCTCTGTGTCTGTCTGTCTCTCTGTGTGTCTCTCTCTGTTTCTCTGTCTGTCTGTCTCTCTCTCTCTCTCTCTCTCTGTCTCTCTCTCTCTCATTTATATAAAGCTTTTCACTTAAGAGATATAAAGTTATGTCATGATTAAGTGCTATAGTTCTGGTGACAATAATGTTGCTATCGCCCCATACTCATATGGGGCTTTGGCCTTAATGAATAAACCATCTGAATCTGAATCTCTCTCTCTCTCTCTCTCTCTCACACACACACACACACACACACACACACACACACACACACACACACACACACACACACTTTCTCCCTCCCTCCCTCTCCCTCTCTTTCTCTCCCTCTCCCTCTCCCACGGTCTCTATCTCTCTCACTTTCTCCCTCCCTCCCTTATTCCCCCCCCACTCCACCCCCCATCTCTCTGTCTCTCTGTCTCTGTCTCTGTCTCTCTCTCTTCGTCTTGCAGTGCAGTAAACAGCCACTGTGATTATTTTGTTTCCATTACACACACACACACACACACACACACACACACACACACACACACAAGGAAACATCTTCAAAGCTGACAATGCTGTTCTCTTTGAACGCGAGACGAGACGAGACAAGACGAGAAGAAGGGGAGGGTGAGGAGGGGGCCGGAGAGACAGAGGGGGGGGGGGTTGTCCAGGAAAGTCACTTGGTCAGAGTGATGATGGAGCATGTCTAACCGATATCCCTTGAAACGAAGCCAAAAAGGGGGTAGGCGGGGAGGGGGGGGGGGCGGACCCATCCACCCGATTTGTTAGGGGTATACCAAGATAAGGGGGGGGCGGGGGGGGCGGAGGAGTGACGAGGGGTGAGGGGGGGGGGGGGGGTGCCCTGTAATCATCCTGTTCGTCAGCTTGCTAGGAGACTTGTGTGCGTGAGACTGTTTGTCTCATGTGCCTTTTGTCTGCATGTGTCGTTTGATGTTCGGTTGTCGTAAGACTCGTTTTTCATCATCTGTTTCCACACACACACACACACACACACACACACACACACACACACACACACACACACAGTCTGCCCCCACCATCACCACCTCCAGCCCCCCCATTGTATTGTATTGTATTGTTTTGTATTGTATTACTCTTTTTGTCACATCAGATTTCTCTGTGTGAAATTCGGGCCGCTCTCCCCAGGGAGAGCGCGTCGCTACACTGACAGCGCCACCCTTTTTTTTTTTTCTTCTTTCTTCTTCTTTTTTTTCTACTGCCTTTATTTGTTTGGGTTTTTTTTGTTTGTTTGTTTGTTTGGGTTTTTTTCCTATCAAAGTGATTTTTTCTTTTACGTGCGCTAGGTGCATGCTGCTGCACACGGGACCTCGGTTTATCGTCTCATCCGAATGACTAGCGTCTAGACCACCGCTCAAGGTCTAGTGGAGGGGAAGAAAAAAAATACTGGCGTCTCTGCCGGGATTGGAACCAGTGCGCTCAGATTCTCTCGCTTCCTAGGGCGGAAGGCGTTGCCTCTAGGGGCCATCACTCCACTGTCTCTGTCTCTCATTGTTGTCTCTGTCTCTCAGTGTTGTTGTCTGCCCCAGTCTGTCTCCCGTGTATCTGTCTCTCTGCCCTCTCACTCACCCCCAACCCCCAACCCCCCCCCCCACCCACCCCCCCACCATGCCTCCAGCTGAACTGTGCCCTCTCTCTCTCTCTCTCTCTAAGATCACCATCTTCAACCTTCAAAACAACCTCCTCACAGGACTAAAAGGCATCAAACTTACCAGGGCATCAAACAGACAGGAGACAGGGTAATTTTGACAGAGAAAAAAAAAATGGATGGATGCTTCTTCGTCAACAAAATGTTTTGCTTTGTGTGGGGAGGTAAGGCGGGGGGGGGGGGGGGGGGGGGAGAGAGAGGGCAGGGGGAATAATTGACGTGGTCTGGAGTTTCTCTCCACCGCTTCTGTTGTTGTTTTGTTGTTGTTTTTTAGTTTCTGAAAAAGCTGTTGTGACGACTTTAACACGAACGCTGCTTTCAATAACATTGTTTTCTGTGGAGTTTAGTGTGAAGATATCTGTTACGATGAAAACTACTCCCAAGAGATCTTTTTTTTTTTTTTTTCTTCCTTCAGATCTAATTGTAGAAACTATATTGAAAATGA
>NC_134878.1:62211261-62213761 GCF_041734735.1 Babylonia areolata | reverse complement strand
TCTTTCTCTTTCTTTTTTTTTTATCACAACAGATTTTTTTCTGTGTGAAATTCGGGCTGTTGTCCCCAGGGAGAGCGCGTCGCTACACTACAGCGCCACCCTTTTTTTTTTTCTTTTTTTTTCCTGCGTGTAGTTTTATTTGTTTTTTCCTATCGAAGTGGATTTTTCTACAGAATTTCGCCAGGGACAATCCATTGTTGCCGTGGGTTCTTTTACGTGCGCTAGGTGCATGCTGCACACGGGACCTCGGTTTATCGTCTCATCCGAATGACTAGCGTCCAGACCACCACTCAAGGAAGGTCTAGTGGAGGGGGGGAGAAAATATCGGCGGCTGAGCCGTGATTCGAACTAGCGCGCTCAGATTCTCTCGCTTCCTAGGCGGACGCGTTACCTCTAAGGCCATCACTCCACTCTTTTGGGTGTTGTGCTGTTCCAGTCAACGGAACGAGTTATCAGTTCTTCGTGTCTATTGCAGGGTTGAGAGTTCCATTTCTCCGGGGCTCCGTGTCTTTTTTTTTTTTTTTTTTTTTTGGTTTGTCTCTGTCTCACCTGTCTGGTTCGGTCCGGTCCTGTCCTGTCTCCCTCCCCCCCACCCCATCTCTGTCTCCCCCCTCTCTCTCTCTCTCTCTCTCTCTCTCACTCTCTCTCTCTCTCCACACTCCTCCTCCAGTTTTCTCATTTTTCTCCCTCCCCTCCCCTCCCCTCCCTCTCTCTCCCATTCTCTCTCTCTCTCCCTCTTCCTCTCTCCCTCTCTCTGCCTCTCTGTGTCCCTCTCTCTCCCATTCTCTCTCCCTCTCTCTCCCTCTCTCTCTCTCTCTGCCTCTCTCTGTCCCTCTCTCTCCCATTCTCTCTCTCTCTCTCTCTCCCTCTCTCTCTCTCTCCCTCCCTCTCTCTCTCCCTCTCTCTCCCTCTCTCTCTCTCTCCCTCCCTCTCTCTGTCCCTCTCTCTCCCATTCTCTCTCTCCCTCTCTCTCTCTCCCTCTCTCTCTCTCTCTCTCCCTCTCTCTCTCTCTCCCTCTCTCCCTCTCTCTGCCTCTCTCTGTCCCTCTCTCTCCCTCTCTCTCTCTCTCTCTCTCTCTCCCTCCCTCCCTCCCTCTCTCTCTCTCTCCAGTACTGTTATTTCCCGACCAGTTCTCTTCCATCGCTTCCTACCCCGTTCTTATCCGACCACATGAAAATAGAAATATCTGTTAACTGATATAGGCAAGGGTTTGTTTCTCAATTATGTCAGAATAACAGGGGGGAAAAAACATCGTAAAACGAGGGCCTAGGGTTCTTGGGTATATTATATGCATGGGTGGGGGCTTTAGAACTCCCTCTTCTTCAATATACACCCACGGTCAACATTTTGACCATTATTGGCGTTTTAGGGAGTGCGCAGGGGAAAAAAAAAGGGGGGGGGGGGGGTGTCTAGTGTAGGCCTGACACCTTTGAAGAAAAGGTGTCCAGGCTGGGGGACAGGGCGGCGTCTGCTGGCAGGCTGTTCCAGTCCCTGACTGTACGGGGGGGGGGGGGGGGGGGGCGGGGGGAAGGGCCATGTTGCGGTGTTCATTCTTGGCAGGGATCCTCTTTAGCTGTTTGCTGTGACTTCTTCTGGAGCGGGTCACAGCGGGGGCCAGTTGGTTGCGCAATAGCCGAGTGGTATATATAGCGTTGGACTGTCAATCTGAGGGTCCCTGGTTCGAATCACGGTGACGGCGCCTGGTGGGTAAAGGGTGGAGATTTTTACGATCTCCCAGGTCAACATATGTGCAGACCTGCTAGTGCCTGAACCCCCTTCGTGTGTATATGCAAGCAGAAGATCAAATACGCACGTTAAAGATCCTGTAATCCATGTCAGCGTTCGGTGGGTTATGGAAACAAGAACATACCCAGCATGCACACCCCCGAAAACGGAGTATGGCTGCCTACATGACGGGGTAAAAACGGTCGTACACGTAAAAGCCCACTCGTGTGCATACGAGTGAACGCAGAAGAAGAAGGCTGCAGCGTACGCACACCAGTTCATTGATGATTTTGTTGAACTCCTGCGCAATCCCTTTCTTTAGACAGTGTGTGGGTGCGGTGGCCCGGGGGTCGGGGGAGGGGGAGTGTATGCTTGTCTGGTCTTCCGGATGAGATGATAAACCAAGGTCTCATGTGCAATAGAAAGCGTATCGTCTATCGCCAACAACAACAACAAAAGATGCTGTAGACTAATCCGCTCCAATAGGGAAAATAGTATTCGCCGTATCTCGTGGGTGAAAATTTACCCACACTTTGATTTAAAATCTCCATAACTCAGTCTGGCAAATGTTGAACTGAAATTTCATAGCTTTGTCCAGTTATGAGTTTTGCACATTCCCACCCAAAATGTTGATGTTTTTGTTTGCAAGCAGAGGAGTGACTAAACAATGAAATAGTTGTATGATGGCAGTTTCCACATTTCTTCCCCTTCATTCCTCTATGTGAGTGAACTGTCAACGCCTTGTTGTGAATACCTACTCAATCCGTCTTGAGGG
>NC_134878.1:62196261-62201261 GCF_041734735.1 Babylonia areolata | reverse complement strand
GTGTAACGTCTCTCACTTCTTCTTCTTCTTCTTCTTCTGCGTTCGTGGGCTGCAACTCCCACGTTCACTCTATGTACACGAGTGGGCTTTTACGTGCATGACCGTTTTTACCCCCGCCATGTAGGCAGCCATACTCCGTTTTCGGGGGTGTGCATGCTGGGTTATTTACTTGTTTCTATAACCCACCGAACGCTGACATGGATTACAGGATCTTTAACGTGCGTATTTGATCTTTTGCTTGCGTGTACACACGAAGGGGGGGCTCAGGCACTAAGCAGGTCTGCACACAGGTTGACCTGGGAGATCGGAAAAAAACCCTCCACCCTTTACCCACCAGGCGCCGTCACCCGAGATTCGAACCCGGGACCCTCAGATTGAAAGTCCAACGCTTTAACCATTCGGCTGTTGCGCCCGTCAACGTATCTCACGACTCGCGCGTATCTCACACCTCGACCCCCCCACCCCCCACCCCCCTCCTCCCCCCTGCCCTCCCCCCTTCCCACCCCAGTCCTCCACACAAAAACACATTGACGCACACACACGCACAAAGACGATTGGGGGTGAGGTGGTGGGTGGTGGGTGGTCTGTAGTTAAAAATCTTTCTTTTTTTCTTCTTTTTTTTTCTTCTTTTTTTTTTCTTTTTTTTTAATAATTTTATTCGAGTTTAACATTTAATACATACAGACGGACATACAAAACCAGCATCTGGAATCAACAATATTTGCCACTGTGCACCACCTAAACTGCAAATCAGGAAAATGACACAACACTGTCTTCATACCGAGAAAAAAAACAAAAACGTCACATGCACTGTTAAAAACAAGTAAATGAAAGGGGAAAAAAAATAAAAATAAAAGAACAAACGTTACATTCGTGGTTGTCTCTACTCCTCCTCGTTGCCTTCAATCATTTTTATGTAAGGGCACCATTTTCTAGAAAATGCTATGGACATCGTTTCCATCGAGTGTATATATTTTTCGGTATTGTATATGTTTCTTAGGTCTGTTAGGAAGTACTTTATACATGGTTTGATTTTATTTATTCTGCATTTATAAATGAAATGTTTCGCCACTAGAATGATATAGTCAAATATTTCACCTGTTTTTGTAACATCATCATTTCCAAATAATACTAACTCTATATTAAACTTTACATTTGCACAATTTTCACACTTTTCCTTCAAGACATTCTCTAAGTCCCCCCAAAAGAGCTGAGTAAATGTACAGTGCCATAAGTAGTGTTGAATTGTGTCTATTTCATTTTTACAGAAGTTGCACATGTCGCTATTTGTTATTCCCTTTTTTTTTTTTAGTATTTTGTTTGTAACCAATATACCATGACATATTCTAATCTAGTTAAAAATCTTATTTGAACATGTTTGTTTTAAGATTGAACTTGAAAAAAAGATATAGCGTTATATGAACTTAGATACTTTTTAAGATTGAACGTGAAAGATCAGATAGTGGAGCAGTGTCTGATGTTTTGTGGAAGAGGAAAACCACACAGCACCGTTTGGTCTTAATCATTTCATTCCACATTATTTCCAAGAGACAACACTTGACGTATGAACGGGGAGGGGGGGGGGAGAAAAGAGAAAAGGGAACATATCTTTAACTAGTTGTTGTTGTTGTTTTGTTTGGGGTTTTTTTTTTCCATCTGCCGAAGGAAATCAGCTTGGAGCAGCTGTTTCGCTCTTCCTAGAGAACCAGAGATCTGATCTAATTAGGTTTGCTTTCTAATAACCCCCCCCCTGGATGCTGTTGAACCAAAAGGAATGCGGAATGCTTCGGCAAACAAATTAACGCAAAGCAACAACTTACCATGGCCTGGCAATGCGTAGCCACGCGGCACGAGTGGAAAGAATAGTGGAACAGTATTGTTCATTCGGATTGATCGATCGATCGATTGATTGATTGATTGATAAATCTGTTCATTGATTTAAATTAACCCAGGTTCTACGTCGGCACCACACCAGAGATTTCTGAAGGTAACAGCTGAGGCCGAACTTCACCATTCTGGAAGAAAGGGGCAGTGAATTCTGAACCATGGTGTTAAGGGTTGGCATTACAATATTTGATTTGTATTTCTCTTCTTTTTTTTCTTTTTTTTTTGTCACAACAGATTTCTCTATGTAATTTTTTTTTTCTTTTTTTTTTCTTCTTTTTTTTTCCTGCATGCAGTTTTATTTGTTTTCCTATCGAAGTGGATTTTTCTATTGAATTTTGTCAGGGACAACCCTTTTGTTGCCGTGGGTTCTTTTACGTGCGCTAAGTGCATGCTGCACACGGGACTTCGATTTATCGTCTCATCCGAATGACTAGCGTCCAGACCACCACTCAAGGTCTAGTGGAGGGGGAGAAACACTGGCGACTGAGCCGTGATTCAAGAACCAGCGCGCTCAGACTCTCTCGCTTCCTAGGCGGACGTGTTGCCTCTAGGCCATCGCTCCACATAGGAAGGCGGGGCTCGACCCTCACCTTCCGCCGTTTTCAATGAACCTTCTGACGGGCGCAATAGCCGAGTGGTTAAAGCGTTGGACTCTCAATCTCAGGGTCCCGGGTTCGAATCTCGGTGACGGTGCCTGGTGGGTAAAGGGTGGAGATTTTTCCGATCTCCCAGGTCAACATATGTGCAGACCTGCTTAGTGCCTGAACCCCCTTCGTGTGTATACGCAAGCAGAAAATCAAATACGCACGTTAAAGATCCTGTAATCCATGTCAGCGTTCGGTTGGTTGTGGAAGCAAGAACATACCCAGCATGCACACATCCGAAAGCGGAGTATGGCTGCCTACATGGCGGGGTAAAAACGGTCATACACGTAAAAGCCCACTCGCGTACATACGAGTGAACGTGGGAGTTGCAGCCCACGAACACAGAAGAAGAAGAAGAAGAAATGAACCTTGTCCAACCGAAGTCAGGTACCCATTCACACCTGAAAGGTGGAGTGAGGAGGAATCGGTGACACGTCGTCATGCCGAAATGGGCTGTGGGGTTAGGGGCTCGAACCCTCATCCCTGGTGAACACTGGATCAGAAGTCCAACTCAAAACCGACTCTGCCACTGCACACTTGAAAAAAGAAGAGAGAGAGAGGGGTGGGGGGGGGGCGGGGGGGGGGGGGGGGGGGGCAGGTCTCAGCTGAACAAGTCTCCCGTTTCCGACAGCGCTTTTCCTTGGCTACACCATGAAACAAGTTTGTGTGGACACAAAGGAAGCTCTGTAGCTCTTTATCTTTACGCTTTTTTTTTTACATCATGCATTTCCCCCCCAGTGAACGCTTATTTAATCACGGGAAAATAGGATACAGCTTGTGGAGGAGAATATGGAAGGGGTGTTGAAAGGCAGCCATCCCCGTTACCTTCTTTTGAAAGGGGGGAGGGGGGGGGGGGTAACTTTTGCTCTGTTCACGGATGCTCTTTGTGGGGTGGTGACATAAGTCAGATTGGGGGAAAAGGGTTTTTTGGAAGATAGCGTGTCATAGACACACGCACGCGCGCACGCACGCACGTACACATACATACACACGCGGGCGCACACGCCAGAGAGAGAGAGAGAGAGTAACCAGAAAATAAAAGAAAAACCTTGATTTTTTTTTTTTAACCCGAAAACAGGGAGTCATGAAGGGTGCGATCACAATTGTGATAACGCTCCTTTTCTTCTTTTTTTCTTCTTTTTTTCTTCAAAGCAAAAAAAAAGAATTATCTTTTTCCTCAGCTCCCCCCCCCCTCACTCCAACTCACTCTCCCTCCTGTCTCACCCCCTCTCTCCCCTCAATTTCCTTTTTCTTTCTTTTTTCCCCCCTACCCCAGCTACCTATCTGTCTTTTATATCCCTTTCTGTCTTCTGGCAAACGAACTCCAAGAGAATTCAGTTTGTTGTTAGTTGAACTCCCTCTCTCTCTCTCTCTCTCTCTCTCTCTCTCTCTCTCTCTCTCTCTCTCTCTCTCTCTCTCTTCTTTTCTTTTCTTCTTCCACTACAGCTAGGCCTACTTATCTATCCATCGCTTATCCCTTTCTCTCTTCTGGCAAACGAACTTTAAGAGAATTAAGTTTGTCTTTAGATGAATGCCTCTCTCTCTCTCTCTCTCTCTCTCTCTCTCTCTCTCTCTCTCTCTCTCTCTCTCTCTCTCTCTCTCTCTCTCTCTCTCTCTCTCTCTCTCTCTCTCTCTCTCTCCCTCTCCCTTTTTCTTCTTCCACTACAGATAGGCCTACTTATCTATCCATCGTTTATCCCTTTCTCTCTTCTGGCAAACGAACTCCAAGAGAATTTTTGTCGTTAGATGTGCGCCCCCTCCACCCCTCCATCCCTTTCCCCTTTCTCTCTCTCTCTCTCTTCTTCTTCTTCTTCTTCTTTTTCTTCCACTGCTGTTAGACTTTTTTTCTTTTTAATCTGTCTATCGTTTATCCCCTTCTCTCTTTTGGTAAACGAACTTTCAGAGAATCAGGCTATATATAGTTCGTCGGTTGATGAACGTCCCCTTCCCCGTTCTCTCTTATTTCCTCCCTCCTTCTCCTCCTCCTCCTCCTCCTCGTCCTCCTGCTTCTTCTTCTTCTTCTTCTTCTTCTTCTTCTTCTATCACAACAACAACAACTACTACTACTACTACTACTACTCTGTCTTCAGTCCTTTTCTACCTGCTGAACGAACTGTGTGAGAATTGATTATAATTGTCGATGCCAGATGAATGGCTGATCAAATTTGGATTGAAGCGCCCTGCAGAAATTGAGAGAGTAGGCTGCGCTACAACAAACGCTTAGAGAGAAAAAGATATAGATAGATAGAGATAGATAGATAGATAGATATGTCTCTCTCCACCTCAGAATGTTTGGCTTTCATTGTCATGGCTTAACCCCACCTTCTACCAGAAAGAAAAGAAAAAAACAAAATCAAAAATCCAGAGAAAATGGAATTTAAATCAAATTTTATTAACATTTGATTTCTTTTTGTCTTGGCGTCACCTTATCTCTCTCATGCCAGGTGGGGGGAGAGGGGGGGGGGGAGA
>NC_134878.1:62186261-62191261 GCF_041734735.1 Babylonia areolata | reverse complement strand
AGTGGGGGAAGAGACAGACAGAGGAATGGGGGGAGAGAGAGGGGGGAGAGTTAAGGGGGGTGGGGGTGGTAGTGGGGGAAGAGACAGACAGAGGAATGGGGGGGGAGAGAGGGAGAGAGTTAAGGGGGTTTGGGGGGTGTAGTGGGGGAAGAGACAGACAGAGGAATGGGGGGGAGAGAGAGGGGGAGAGTTAAGGGGGGTGGGGGGTGGTAGTGGGGGAAGAGACAGACAGAGGAATGGGGGGGGAGAGAGGGAGAGAGTTAAGGGGGTTTGGGGGGTGGTAGTGGGGAAGAGACAGACAGAGGAATGGGGGGGGAGAGAGGGAGAGAGTTAAGGGGGTTTGGGGGGTGGTAGTGGGGGAAGAGACAGACAGAGGAATGGGGGGGGGAGAGAGGGGGAGAGTTAAGGGGGTTTGGGGGGTGGTAGTGAGGGAAGAGACAGACAGAGGAATGGGGGGGGAGAGTTAAGGGGGGTGGGGGGGTGGTAGTGGGGGAAGAGACAGACAGAGGAATGGGGGGGGGAGAGAGGGGGAGAGTTAAGGGGGGTGGGGGGGTGGTAGTGGGGGAAGAGACAGAGAATGGGGGGGGAGAGACGCAGAGAGAGGCGACATACAGAGAAAGAGAGATAGAAAGATGGAAAAGACAACAACAACAACAAAAAAAGAAGAAAAAAGAAAGACTTGGTATGATGATATAACGAATACAATAGTTCTCTGGCATAGCAGCAGCAGCCGGCGATGATGATGATGATGGTGGTGGTGGTGGTGGTGGGCGCATTTTTTTCCAGACAGCCTCAACATGCACTCTGGCACAGTTCACGTTGTAACTGAATTTTTAATTTTGCTGGAGAGCCCCGCCCCCTCCGCCCCCCCCCCCCACACACACACACACGAAATAAAGAAACAAAAAAAGGACACACACACTGTTAATCATTTCGGATACAAGGTGCAATTTCTCGATGCCAGTAATGTTGACGGAATGACCATCCCTGGCTTCCTGTTTTTTTTTTCCCCTGCCGTGTTGGCGTGGCCCGTGTAATGCACGGGGAGGCTGGGCATTTGGTGGGGTGTGTGGTTTTTATCGGCCATCAATCTGTCCGCGTGATAATGAGAAGATTAATTGTTGCTGGCGTAATTTTCCTGATTCACACACACTTATATAACCGGGGGTGGGTGGGGGGGGGGACTTTTTTTTTCTCTCTCTCTTTTGCTGTGTCCAAAAAAAAAAAAAGGAAAAAAAGAGAGAGAGAGAAATTGAATGATAATATAATGCGAGTAGCTGTATGATTCGGAAAGCTGACTGATTGTGCGAGTAACATTATGATTGGAGAGGTCCGTTTTCTGTGTCTTGTTTTCTCTATACATTGATATTAATCGTTTGTTGTGGATATTTCTCCCCTCGACGCTCTTGTTTTTTGTTGTTTTATTTTAGTTCAGTGAGTGCACAGGTATTCAGAAATGTTTGATGTGCTGATCAACTTGTTTTCTCAACGATTGACATGTGTCTTCACATTCCACCGTTTCCTTCACATTCCACCGTTTCCTTCACATCCCAGCATCCAATATTTCCTTCACATCCCATCGTTTCTTTCACATCCCAACATCCAATATTTCCTTCACATCCCATCATTTCCTTCACATCCCATCATTTCCTTCACATCCCAACATCCAATATTTCCTTCACATCCCATCATTTCCTTCACATCTCATCATTTCTCTCACATCCCAACATCCAATATTTCCTTCACATCCCAACATCCAATATTTCCTTCACATCCCATCATTTCTTTCATATCCCAACATCCAATATTTCCTTCACATCTCATCATTTCTCTCACATCCCAACATCCAATATTTCCTTCACATCCTAACATCCAATATTTCCTTCACATCCCATCATTTCTTTCATATCCCAACATCCCATCATTTCCTTCACATCCCATCATTTCCTTCACATCCCAACATCCAATATTTCCTTCACATCCCATCATTTCCTTCACATCCCATCATTTCCTTCACATCCCAACATCCAATATTTCCATCCCAACATCCAATATTTCCTTCACATCCCATCGTTTCTTTCACATCCCAACATCCAATATTTCCTTCACATCCCATCGTTTCTTTCACATCCCAACATCCAATATTTCCTTCACATCCCATCGTTTCTTTCACATCCCAACATCCAATATTTCCTTCACATCCCAACATCCAATATTTCTCTCACATCCCAACATCCAATATTTCCTTCACATCCCAACATCCAATATTTCCTTCACATCCCAACATCCAATATTTCCTTCACGTCCCATCATTTCCTTCACGTCCCATCATTTCCTTCACATCCCAACATCCAATATTTCCTTCACATCCCATCATCTCTCTCACATCCCAACATCCAATATTTCCTTCACATCCCATCATTTCCTTCACATCTCATCATTTCTCTCACATCCCAACATCCAATATTTCCTTCACATCCCATCGTTTCTTTCACATCCCATCGTTTCTTTCACATCCCAACATCCAATATTTCCTTCACATCCCATCATTTCCTTCGGTCGTACACGTAAGAGCCCACTCGCGTATATACGAGTGAACGTGGGAGTGTTGTTTTCCTGGGAGAAAAAACACTCCCTTTCCAAGGAGGATTATTCAACGCGGGGGCCGGGGGGTGGGGGGTCGGGGGGTGGAGAGAGCGAGTCGCCTCAGTGCAGCGCCACTCACTATTTATTTTTCCCTTATTTTACCATTGAAGTCAATTTTTCTACAGATTTTTTTTTTTTTTTTTTTTTTTTTTTTTAGGGACAACCTCTTTGTTGCCGTTGGTTCTTTTACGTGCTTTCAGTGCATGCTGCATGGGAAACCTCGATATATCGAGGAGGGATTTCGGGGGGCCAGGAGGGGTGGGGGAAGTGGGTGGGCGCGTTACAGACAGGAAATACACAGCATCAGCACCATACTTCAGAGCCCACCACCACCCCATCTCCCTCAATGGAACAACCATGTCCCTTTGTCGGAAACGTCCGGTAATAAGTCAAACCCGTTGATATACCACCACCTGGACTGCAACAGAGACCTACACACAACACACACACACACACACACACACACACACACACACACACACACCTGTATGCCCCTATTTCCATTCGGCACCTCCATGACAAGTCGTCATCATCTCATCACATCCCACCGATATAATAATCCCGGTTATTTAACTTCCACTCTCGGATCGGTTTTTTTTGTTTGTTGTTTTTTTCAACCAACCCCCCACACCTTACCCAGCCCCACCCCCCACCCCCCAGCCCCCAGCCCCCACCACCACACCCCCACCCCCACCCCCAGCCCCTCTCCGCTCGATTGGCGCTATCACGGCCAAATACATACGGGTCGCGCGCGCAAGTAAAAAGATATCACATGGCACCAATTAGCGTCGTGTCTCGGCGGCCGAAGGCGCAAACGAGGGATAGTTTTTCAGTCATTACCCGTGTCGGCCCGCGTCGCCCGGGGTGAGAAATAGGCCACGTCGGCCATTGTTGACGAGGTGTAAATGTCAGCTGTTGCGGCAACCCCACTGTACGGGGGTATGGTGGGGGGGGGGCTGGGGGTCGGGGGGGGGGGGGTGGGGGGGGAGGGAGGGACGGGGGGGAGGAGTGTAGGTAGGTGTGTGTGTGGAGGGGGGGTTAACTCTTCCACTCTCCTCCTCCGGCCCGGCAATTGGTCGCGAGATGATGATGATGATAATGGGGATGATGATGGTGATGGTGATGGTGACGGATGGAGGTGTGTGGTCAAGGTTAGCCAGGAATGTTGATGGTTTATAAACCTACCAGTTCTGGAAGGGTGTGGGATAAAGGGGAGTGAGTGGTTGTGGGATAGGAGGACGGGTGGGGCCGGGGTAAGGGGGGCTGGGGGGGGGTTGAGGGGCCTGGGAGGGGAGCGGGGGGGGGGGATCAAGCAATCATGCAATTGAAAGCACTCCGCCCCCTCATTTGTTGTAGGCATTGAAGGACTGACTACTACGTTTATGTCATATGTACACAGGTCAGAACTCCACTGAAATCATGGGATCGGTCTGACATTTCATCAACAGTATCTTTGGAAAGTCTCCACCCGTGCTTCCCTGTCTACTCTTCCTTCTCTTTAGTTGTTGTTGGTGCTGGTGCTGGTGCTGGTGGTTGGTAGTGGTGGTGGTTGTTGTTGTTGTTGTTGATGGTGGTGGTGGTGGTGGTTGTTGTTGTTAGTGGTGGTTGGTGGTGGTGGTGGTTGTTGTAGTTGTTGGTGGTAGTGGTGGTGGTGGTGGTTGGTGGTGGTTGTTGTTGGTAGTGGTGGTGGTGGTGGTTGGTAGTGGTGGTGGTGGTTGATGGTGGTGGTGGTGGTGGTGGTTGGTGGTGGTGGTGGTGGTGGTTGTTGTTGTTGGTGGTGGTGGTGTCGGAGGTGGTGTTGGTGGTGGTGTTGGCGGTGGTGGTGGCGGTGGTGGTGGTTGTGGTGGTGGTGGTTGTTGGTGATGGTGGTGGTGGTGGTTGATGGTGGTGGTGGTGGTTGGTGGTGGTGGTTGTTGGTGATGGTGGTGGTGGTTGATGGTGGTGTTGGTCGTGGTGGTGGTGGTGGTGGTGGTGGTGGTGGTGCGGGGGGGGGGGGGGGGGAGAAAAAAGACTTCCGGGAAAAACGCTCCCATTTTTTTTCCACCTCAGGAAATTAACAATTGCCTCACACAGGAGAGGAAGAAAAAAAAGACTCACAGGAAATAAAACAACAACAACAAACAACAACAAAACACAAAATCCAGCACTGTGATGATGTGCAGACAGGATTATCTGATCTGTAGTTGAGCGTAAGATCAGGGGCCAATAACCAAAGGGAGAGAATCTGTGAACTGAGTGTCATTCTGCATTCAAACGGGGGGGAAAAAAATATGACCAACGCATATCACCCAGTGTTTTTGTTTGTTTTTGTTGTTGATGTTTTTTCTTGGGAAATGTTTATTTCTCTCAGTCTA